>NW_008337053.1:1906060-1978124 GCF_000622305.1 Nannospalax galili | reverse complement strand
GTTGGATAGAGTATTCTGAGTTGGCATCTATGGTCATTTAGAACTGGGAATATGGTCTAGAGTCTTCTGGCTTTCATAGTTTACACTGAAAAGTCAGCTGTAATCCTAATGGTTTTTTCTTTATATGTGACTTATTGTTTTGTTTTTGCAGCTTTTAGTAATCTGTCTTTGTTCTGTATGTTTAGTGTTTTTATTATGATGTGCCATGGATATTTCTTTTCTGGTCCTGTCTATTTAGTGTTCTATATGCTTCTTGGATTTGTATGGGCATGTCTTTCTTTAATTTTGCGAAATTTCCTTCCATGGTTCTGTTGAAGATCTGGTCCATGCCATTATCTTGGGATTCTTCTTCTTCCTGTATGCCTGTGATTTGTAAGTTTGATATTTTTATGGTGTCACACAATTCCTGCATATTCCATTCTTGTGATTTCTTAAATTTTTCATAATGTTTGCTTGACTGGTGTAGTTCGTCCACTTTATCTTCCAGTCTTGATATTCTTTTTTCCATTTCATATATCCTATTGGTGAGGCTTTCTCCTCTCGTTTCTAATTGGCTTACTGAGTGTTTCACTTCCTTCTTAATTTCAGCCTGAATATTCGTCAGTATTTCTAACTCTTTTCTGAATTCATTTAGAATTTATCCCTATCTTCCTTCAGTTCTTTGATTTGTTTGTGTGTTCTTTAAATTCACTGATTTCTTTTATCATGTTTATAATTGTTCTTTTGAGTTCCATGTCCTGCATTATCTTGGGGGGGGGTGTCTCATTGTACTCCTCTAGAGGAGTACTGGTACTTTGTGGGGATATGTCATTTTTGTTTTTGTGTTATTGTTTTTTCTCTCTGATTTTGACATGTGCATTTCTGTTCTAGTTTCTGATTCTTGTGTGAGACTCAAACATTCAAGTTTAGGTCTGCTTTTTTTGGTGAACTTTATGTTTCTTTGTGGTTTTCTTTTTGGGTGTGATAAGCTGGTTCATCTAAGCTTCTGGTTCTCTCTTTTGATTTTATATTGGAGTGGCCAGATTGCTTTTGTCTTTAGGAGTTCCCACAGAGGTCCAAGTCAGATGATGATCAGATGCTCTCAGGCTTTCTCCTAAGGACTGAATCCCTCCAGGAAAGGTTTTGGCCTCAGGAATTTGGGGGTTGGACTGGCCTGGGAGCCTGGCCCAGGAAAGATGCTGGACTAGGGCAGCTGGTGGCCATGCCACCCAGAGATGCAAAGGCTGATGGGGGCAGGAAGCAGCCCCAACGGCTCCTGGGGACTGCACTGAGGAGCTGGGTTGCTCTGGATGCAAAGGATCATGAAGAGGAAAGGTCATCCCCAGCATCCTGGAAAGAGGCTGGCAGGTGGTGCAGGCCTAGGGAAGTAGAGGCAGGTGGGGATGGGGCCAGGCCCAGAGTGCTCCTGGAGGCTGGAGAAGGCACTGAGTTGGTCTGGATGCAAAGGATCAGGAAGCAGTGGTGGTTCCCCAGGTGTCTGGGGCCCCAAGACAAGGAATGGGACAGGATGCAGGCTAGGAGGAGAGACTGGTAGGGGAAATGGGAATGTGAATGAGGCTGGCAGAGTCAAGGTGTGGAATGTCTGATGGACTTACCCCAGAGAGAGAGGACTGCGGGTCGGATAGAGTCCTGTGGGTCCTGCTGGCCCAGGAAAGCAGAGTGGTAGAATAGTCTTTTTGAGACAGGGTATCACTATATAGCTGAAGCAAGCCTTGTGATAGCCTTTTTATTAAAAAATAATTAATTGAGAATTTCATACATGCGTATAAGGTGTTTTGATCAAATCCATGCCCACTCCCTCCCCTCCAGCTCCTCCCATATCTCCCCCATTACTTTTTTTCTGATAACTTCATGTACTCTTTCTTCTTCTTTTGCCTTGTGATAGTCTTGACTCAAAGTTCCAAGTTCTGGGATTACAGCTATATGCCACTTTTTAATATTTAGTTTTATTGCACTGAGATAAGAGAGTGCCATTTATAATACCTCATAATAATGTTATATCACATTGTATATCATAGAAACTTTTAGGTTTCTTGGCGTGCTGCATGTATGATCATCTGTGAACATTCCAGGAAAGGAGAAGGCAGCCTGTCCACTCTCAAAGCGCAGCTCTAACACAGTGTAGAAAGCTTTGCTTTGCTGAGTGTTAGTTGTAGCCCTTATGTTTTGTCACGTGACCTTTCTCACACCGAAAGGGATGCTTGAAGTCCAGTCTTTCATGAGTAGGTCTCTTCTTTCCCTGGTATTTCCTGTAGGTTTTTGTCTTACATATTTAGTTGCTGTAACATTTCATTTGCAGAACTTTATAAATGCTTTTGGCTTTATTGTGGAATGCGGCTTTGAAAAACATTAAAAGATTATGAAGTCCTTTCAAAAAGTCTCATTTCCTACTTTCTGATCTGCTATTTGCCTATTTAGTAATAGGATTGCAAACTCTCTTCTTTCCATGTTTTTCATTTAACTTTAAAACCTATTTAAACATTTTATTACATTCATTCATTCTTTATTTATTTTGTGTGCATGTGTGGGTATGTGTATCCGCACTTGAGTGTGCTACCATGTGTGTGTAGGACAGAGGACAGCTTGTGTGGAGTTGGTTTTCTCCTTCTACAATTGTGGGTCTTGAGGATCAGACTCATGCTTGGCAGCAAGCACCTTTACCCACTGAGCCATCTTGCTGGCCCTAAAACCCATTTTAAAAATATTTTATTTATTATTTTAATTTTATGTATATAAGTGTATTGCCTGCATGTATGTAAGTGCACCCATGTCATGCTTGTGGAGGTCAGAAGAAGATGTTGGAGCCCCTGGAACTAGAGTTATGGATTGTTGTTGGCTTCCATGTGGGTGCTGGAAAGCCAGCCTGGGCCCTCTCCAAGAGCAGTCATACTCTTAACCACTGAGTCATCTCTTCAGCCAGGCCCCCTATTGTTTCTATGAATTTGTTTTCAAGTTGATAATTCTTGATTGGTTTTCCTTAGAACACAGTGGACTTTTACTATGTGTAGACTGAATTTTTTCTGTATTTTATAAAGTTTTCTTGAAATTTTTTCGGTATTTGTTACATGCATAGGAGTGTGGAGTGCACACACCTGTGCATACGCATGCAGAGGCCAGAGCAGGATGTTGGGAGTCGTCTTCTGTTTCTTTTCACCTTATCACCTTGAGAGAGGGTCTATCACTGAGCCAGAAGACCACTGTTTCCCAATGGACAGGCTGGCAAGGGACCTCTTAGGATCCTCCTGTCTTCGAGAACCTCTCTCCCACGCTGGGGTGACAGGTGTGCACAGCCATGCCTATTTTTTTAATGTGGGTGCTGGAGAAGTAAACTCAGATCCTCATGTTTGCAGAGAAAGTGTTCTTACACAGAGTCACTCCCTAGCCCCTTGGAATGTATTTTTAAACATATATTTCTCCATTTTGCTGATTTTCTTCTTCAAGGATACCAATAATGTGATGCTCAATCCCCTTCACCTAGTGCCCATTTCAAACAAATTCTCTCTGATCCTTTTATTTCTTTGCCCCGCATTCACTTACTTAAAATCATATCTTCAATGCCTATAATAGAATTTCATCTGAATAAACTAGCTTTTTATTGAAATATTTTCCTTCTTGAGTTCATTATTGTTAATTATGATTGTTATTGCTGAACTAAGCAACTCTCCTCTACAGTTGCTTTCCACCAGTGATATGTATATTGGTCAGAGTTGTTCAAGGCTTAGGGCACACACACATATACATCCCCACCCTTGGCTTGTGTCATTAACTTTGTACCAGGAAAACAAGTCTATTCCTAATTTCAAGAGGCAGAGAGGAGATCAGCTATGAAAGATGCACTGATGATGCTAGGATCACTTTTCTATCTTCTATACAAGTGCTTTCTTTCTCATCTCTACCCTACTTTATGCTTTTGGCATGGCCCAGACAGTAATAAGAACCACATGGACACCATGGCGGCTCTAACCAGTCAACCATGATGCATTCTTAGATTGAGTCCAAGCATGTGCCAGAATTGTAACCACATTCTCTAACTTGTCATTACCAAGTGACATCAACTTTGACCTCGGATATTAGGTCTGCTTGTTACCTCTGTAGTATTAGTCTGTAGCTGTGCAATAGACTGCCTGTGAAGCTTTACCAGCAGCATGCTATGCAGTTTCTTATTTTCTTCTGCTTGAGTGCTGGGGCTCAAACCCAGGGCTCTGCACACAGTAGTATGAACCTCATCATTGAGTTGTATCATACTCTCACACTATTTTTAAGAAGAGTAGTTCTCTTTCTAAGTCACATAGCAAAATATTTATGTAAGAAATGACATTGAACCATCTGAGAGATAATTGTAGCATTATGATATTTTTTGTCCTATGCAATTTCAGTATATATCACTCAAGACAAGAACGTTCTTCAGCAACAGTTATAACACTTGAGAAATTAAAAATTGATGGGGCTGGAGAGATGGCTCATCAGTTAAGAGCACTGACTGCTCTTGCAGAGGATCTGGATTTGATTCCCAGCACACTCAGGGTGGCTACGAACCGTCCTTAACTCCAGTTCCAGGGGAATGCGAAGCCTTTTTTCTGAATTCTGTGGCTTTGTATATTGCACAACATGGGTGCATTCACATACATGCAGGCAATACACTCATACAAATAAAAATAACAAAATAAAATATAAAAATTGATGCAATTCTATTTTACTATTAAATTTAATAATTGTCATTATTCACATTTCCCCCTTACTTCAATGCTTGACTTAGTCTGTTTGGGCTGCTGGAGTAGAATACCTGAGACTGTATAATTTATAAAGGACACAAACTCATTTTCTCACAGCTCTGGAAGCTTGGAGGTCTAAGATCAGGGTGCTGACAGTGTGTTTGGTAGGGGGTTGTATCCTCTTCGGAGAATGGATGGAAGCTGTGCTCCCACATGATGGAAACCAGAAGAACAGGAAGCTTAGCACAATGTGAGCTTCTTTCCTAAGGATCTTAATCCCATTCTTAATCATCTTTTAAAGGCTGTACCTTCTGATACTATCATATCAGAAACACATTTTGGAGGGGATACATTCATTTTGAAAAACCATAACAAATCAAGGATCACACAAAAATTTATTTTTTAAAGTATTTAAAAATTCTTTTAGTTTATTTATGTATTTTTGATTTTCTCAGAGCTCTGGAAGCTTGGCGGTCTAAGGTCTATATATTTTATGTATATGAGTGCTTTGCCTGCCTTGCACTCATGTGTGCAATGCCTTCTGAGGCCAGAAGGTGGTGTTGGATCTCCTGGAACTGGTTACAGATGGTTGGTAGCTGCCATGTGGAAGCAGGGAACTAAACCTGGGCCCTCTTTAAGAGCAGCCAGTGCTCTTAGCCACTGAGCTATCTCTCCAGCCCTCATTAAAAAATTGTTTAAAAGCTTTTTATTTCTTTACCTTTTATTAGTTCTTTGAGAATGCCATACAGTGTACTTTGATCATATTCATTCACACTCCCAAACTCCTCCCAACTTTGTATACTTTAAAAATAAATGTCTGAAGAATAAACAGAGAGACATCTGAATTAAATGATACCATACATCAAATGGATCTAACATACATCTTTTGTTATCCCACCCAAGCACCAAAGAATACACTTTCTACTCAGCACCCCATGGAACTTTTTCAAAAATTGACCACATACTGGGCCACAAAACAGACCTCAACAAATACAAAAAAATTGAAACAATTCCATGCATTCTATCAGACCACAATGCAATAAAGCTAAAAAATCAACACTGGACAAAGCCCTGGTCACTATACGAATTCATGGCAATTGAACAACACACTCTTAAGCAATGAGAAATTAAGAAAGCAAGGAGAAATTAAGAAAGAAATAAAAGAATTCCTGGAATTCAATGAAAAGAACAACATAAGACCACCTCTGGGTCACATTAAAAGCAGTCCTAAGAAGGAAGTTTATAGTTCTATGTGCCTACATTAAAAAATTAGAAAGAGTCCAAATAAATGACCTAACACTGCAACTCAAGACTCTGGAAAGGCAAGAACAAATGAAACCCAAACCCAGCAGAAGAGAAGAAATAACAAAAATCAGAGCAGAAATTAATGAAATAGAAACAAAGAAAACAATACAAAGAATCAATGACTCTAAGAGCTGGTTCTTTGAAAAGCTAAACAAGATAGATAGACCCTTAGCCCAGTTAACCAAAAGAAAGAAAGAGCAAATCCAAATCAACAAAATCAGAGATGAAAGGGGAGACATCACGACAGACACCCAAAAGATCCAGACCACTATAAGAAAATATTTTAAAACGCATATGCTACTAAATCTGAAAATCTAAAAGAAATGGATGGATATCTGAAATCATGGGAACCACCAAAGTTAAACCAAGAAGAGATCAACAGTTTAAACAGACCTATAACATATTAACATATAAGGAAATTGAAACAGTAATACAAAGCTTCCTGACTAAAAGCCCAGGCCCAGATGGATTTACAGCAGAATTCTACAAGACATTTAAAGAAGACCTCCAACCAACACTTCTTAATTATTCAAAATGATAGAAACAGAGGGAGAACTCCCAAATTCCTTCTATGGAGCCAGTGTCACTCTAATACCAACCAAAAAAGAAAACTATAGATAGACCCATATCCTTAATGAACATAGATGCAAAAAATCTCAACAAGCCATATACAGATATACATCAAAAAGATCATTCACCATGATCAAGTAGGCTTTATTCCAGAGATATAGGGATGGTTCAATATACACAAGTCAATAAAAGTAATTAATCATATAAATGGACTCAAAGACAAAAACCACATTGTCATCTCATTAGATGCAGAAAAGGCTTTTGACAAAATTCAACATGCATTCATGATAAAAGTTCTAAAGGGAACTGGACTGGAGGAAACATACCTCAACAATAAAGCTATATACAACAAACCCACAACCAACATCATTCTAAATGGAGAAAAACTGGAAGCATTCCCTTTAAAATCAGGAACCAGACATAAAAACAGCATGGCACTGGCACAAAAATAGATACACAGATCAAAGGATCATCATTGAAGATCCAAACCCGAGTACATGCAATTTCAGCCACCTGATATTTGACAAAGGTGCCAAGAGCACACGATGGAGGAAAGACAGCGTCTTCAACAGATGTTGCTGGCAAAACTGGATCTTCACCTGTAGAAGAATAAAACTAGATCCTTATTTTTCACCTTGCACGAAAGTCAACTCCAAATGGATCAATGACCTCACTGTGAAACTGGAAACCCTGAAACTATTATAAGAAAATATTGGCAGTAACTTACAAGATATAGGTGTAGGAAAGGATTTTCTAAATCAGACAGAAGTTGCTCAGGAATTAAGGTCAGCAATCGACAAGTGGGGCCTCATTAAACTAAAAAGTTTCTTCAGGATATCCTACAGGTATGCACCACCACTACCTGCACTAAAAAGTTTCTGTACAGCAAAAGAAACAATCAAAAAAGTGAAGAGAAAACCCACAGAATGGGAAAAAATCTTCACCAGTGACTTATCTGACAGAGGCTTAACATCCAGAATACATAAAGAACTAAAAAAAACCAAAGAATTGAGAAACCAAATGATCCAATGAAAGGATGGGCTAAAGATCTTAACAGAGAGTTCTCAAAGGAAGAAATAAAGATGGCTAAGAAACATCTCAAAAAGTGTTCAACATCGTTAGTAATTAGGGAAATGCAAATTAAAACCACCCTAGGTATCACCTTACCCCAAGCAGACTGGCTAGGATCAAGAGAACAAATGATACCAAATGCTGGTAGAATTCTGTTCTGTATCCCTCTGTCCCTAAATTTTTTAAAATTTGGAAATTAAAAATATTGATATGTTTATCTTTATTTTATGTGTATGAGTGTTTTACCTGCATGGATGTGTGTACCACATATGTGAATTGCCCACAGAGATCAGAAGAGGGTGTAGTATCCCCTGGAACTATAGCGAGAATGGTCTTTAGCCACTATGTGGTTCCTGAGAACTGAACGTGGGTCAGAATTCTATAAGAGCATTCAGTGTTCTTAATTACTGAGCCCTCTCTCCAGTTCATACTTGGGAGATTTTAAATTACTGTTTCTATCTCATTGTATGATATGGATCTATTTAAATTATTTCATCTTGAAATAGTTTGGTAGGCCATATATATCTAGAAATTTATTAATTTCTTTTAGATTTTTCAGTTTGGTTGAAATAGATTTTTAAAAAATATTTGTTTATTGGGGTGGAGAGATGGCTCAGCAGTTAAGAACACTGACTGTTCTTACAGAAGACACAGGTTTGAATCCCAGCACCCACATGACAGCTAACAACTGTCTGTAACTCCAGTTCCAGGGGATCTGAAGGCATCTTCTATCCTCTGCAGGCACTGCATGACACGGGTGCACTTACCTACATGCAGGCAATACATGCATATACCTTCTTGCATTCTATTCTTTTTAAAAAAACATTTTATTTATTATTTTAATTTTATTTGTATGCATATATGAGTGTGTTGCCTGCATGTAGGTAAGTGCACCCATGTCGTACAATGCTCATGGAGGACAGAAGAGTGTTGGATCCCCTGGAACTGGAGTTATAACAGTTGTTAGCTGCCATGTGGGTGCTGGGATTCGAACCTGGGTTTTCTGCAAGAACAGTCAGTGTTCTTAACTGCTGAGCCATCTCTCCAGCCCCCTAAATAAAATATTTTAAAATAAAAAATTTATTTACTTGTATATTTATTTTAATTTCATGTGTTCAAATGTTTTGCCTGCATAAATCTAACTACACCATGTGTGTACAATGCCCATGGAAGCCAAAAGTGGGTGTTGGAGACCCTGAAACTGGAGTTATGGATGGCTGTTAACCACCATGTTTGCTCTGGGAACTGAACCCAGGTCTTCTGCAAGAGCAGCCAATGCTGTTATCTGCTAAGTAATCTTTCTGACCTCTTAAATATAGATTTTTAAAGTATGGTCTAAAAATGGTTCTGGTTCTCTGAATTTACTCAGTATCTGTTGTAATGTCTTTCTTTTCATTTCTAATTTTATTAATTTGGATCCTCTCTCTTTTTCTTTTGGTTACTTAGTTAAAGTTTTGTCAACCTTGTCAATCTTTTCACAGAACCAACTCTTCATTTCATTGACTTTTTTGTTTCTATTTCATTAATTTCAGCCCTGATTTTGATTATCTCTTCCTGCCTACTATTTTTCTGGGTTGTTTGTTCTTTTTTTCAAAGGCCTTCAGTGCTTAAGTTATTAATTTGAGACCTCTCAACTTTTTGAAGTAGGTGCTTAATGCTATAAGGTTTCTTCCTAGGACTGCCTTATTTGTGTTTCTTAGGTTTTGGTGTTGTGTTTTCATTTTCATTCAATAAAAAATTTTCTTCTTGATTTCTCCCTGGACCCATTCATTCAGTAGTGTGTTGTTTAGTTTTCCATGAGTTTGTGTACTCTCTGAGTTTCTGTCACTGTTGATACCCAATTTTATTCCATTATGCTCTGATAGGATACTAGATGTTATTTCAATTTTCCTATATTTGTTGAGACTTACTTTGTGTCCTAATATATGGTTAATTTTGAAGAAAGTTCCATGGAGTCCTGAGAAGCATGTGTATTATTTAGTGTTTGGGTGGAATGTTCTGTAGATGTTTGATAGATCCATTTGATTTATGATGCCATTTAACGCCTGAGCTTCTCTAATTATTTTCTGAATGATCTATTCGTGACAGTGGGGTATTGAAGTCCCTCTCTATCACTGTGTTGTGGTTAATCTGTGTTTTTTAGATCTATTTGTATTTCTTTTATGAAATTGGGTGACCCTGTGTTTGGTGCATATATGCTTATGATTATGACATCCTCTTGGTGTATTTTTCTTAAATTAGTGTGAAGTGCCCTTCCTTATCTCTTTTGACCACTTTTGGTTTGAGGCCTAGTTTGCCTTCTTGTTTCTGAGTTCCATTTGTTTGGCATAACTTTTTCCATCTTTTGACCTTGAGGTGGTGCTAATCATTGATGGTGAGGTATGTTTCTTGGAGAGAGTGAAAAGATGAATCCTATTTTCTAATCTAATCTGTTACCTGTGGTTTTTCTTTGAATTGGGAAATTGAGTCCACTAATATTCAGCGTTATTATTGAAAGATGTGTATCAATTCCTGTCATTCTGTTGATGTGTTGTTTTCTCAGATCTCTTTTGATGACCTGTCTTGGCATTATTTGTTCCCTGTCATCTTTTGGGTATGTGTGTTCTTCCGTTCATACTGAAATATTCCTTCTAGTACCCTCTGTAGACCTGTCTTAGTAGTCACAATTTCCTTTAATTTGTTTTATATCATATATTTTTTTCCTCTTACAATTGTAATAGTTTTTCTGGGTATAATAGTCTTGAGTTGACAATTGTGCTCTTTGAGGACTTGAAATACATATTATCAGGCCCTTCTGGTCTTAAGTGTTTCTGTAAAATTATCATGGCTTGTTTAGATGGGTTTGGCTTTAT
Organism: Nannospalax galili; assembly: GCF_000622305.1. NCBI lineage: Eukaryota > Metazoa > Chordata > Mammalia > Rodentia > Spalacidae > Nannospalax > Nannospalax galili. Next base: position 1,967,614 of record NW_008337053.1, on the reverse strand, counting down.
GAGTGATTGATCTTTCTCTCCTGCATCTTTTAATACCTGTAGGAATGAATTAAAATATGGACAGAATCTGGGCTAATGAATTTTACTGAAACTTGTACCAAAAAGCTACTGGTTATAATGTAAGCAACTCACTGACCCATGTGCTTTTGTCATCTGGGCGCCTGATCTTGATCCCTCAGCAGCCCACTTTGCTCTCCACTCAAGATAGTGGAGGAATGTGGGTGTGCTTGAATTGACATATCAAAGTGCTGAAAGAGGCATGGTATTCTCATTAAAAATGGGGAGAATAGTTGAAGAATGTGCTTGACATTGTGTGCAGGAGATGTGAGATATTTTAGGCCTAGGGATCAAAGGGCAAGGTTCTCTGGAAAGATGAGGGTGGATCCAAGCTTGTAGTTTCCCAATTCATGTAGGAGAAACTATTTGAATAAAAGTATGGATGAGGCCTGGCTTGAGCGAACAGCTCTGTGAAACATCTCAAAAGAACATACTCTTAGAGTTCTTGGCATTTCAAACACAGGGTGATTATTTATTCAGGCACAACCTTAATGTGGCATAATAAAGCCTCAATACTCTTTCTTTAGTCTGTGTTCTTAGTGTTTTGACTATAATATGTTGTGGAGAATTTATTTTCTGGTCCTGTCTACTTGGGTACCGTCGTCATCATGTACCTGGATGGGCATCTCTTTCTCTAGGTTTTGGAAATTTTCTTTTATGATTTTACTTAAGATACTATTTATGCCTTTGCTATGGTATTCTCTTTTGTCTTTGCCCATAAAAGTCATATCTCTTCATGGTGTCCCCAGACTTTCCCATGTTCCATTCATTAGAAGATTTTTTTTCCTCACTGACTTTAACTGAGTGATCCAGTTCCTCTCCTTTGTCGCCCACCCCGACTCTGTTTTGGACACCATCCATTCTGTCGGTGGGGCTTTCCACTGAGGTTTTTATTTGACTTCTTGGCGTTTCTCACTTCCGGCATCATTTCAGTTTGGGTTTTCTTCAGCACATCAGCTTCTATTTTCAGTCTTGGATCGGCTTCCTTATTTCATTCATCTCTTTGTCTTTGCCTTCTTTGAGTTGTTTGGCCATAGCAGTAATCATTCTTTTGAAAATTCTGTCTGAAGGTTCTTTCAAGTCATCTTCATTAGGTGCCAGGATTATGAGATTTGTGCTTTTTGAAGGAGACGTGTTTGACTTTTCGTGTTATTTTAAATTCTGAGTTGCATTTTCACATCTGGAGTTAGTTTGTTGGTTGATTTTCTTTTTTGTTCAAGTCACCTTTCTTTCAGCAGAGGTGTTTACAGTGTTTAGGAGGGGGCTGATTCACAGCAGGTTGGCATGTCAGTTCCTGTTTGTCTGATATTTATGACTACAGCCTGTATCCCAGGTCTTCTGCTTCTCAGCTACAGTGTAGTATCTTGACTTCTGCTTGGTCAAGAAGCTTGAACAAGTTTCTCCCAGCAGTGTGAACAGACCAGATGGGACAACTGAAGGTCCCAGTCAGGCAGCTCTGGTGAGTAGTGAAGGGAGGAGGGGGTCTGGGTCTCCTTCCCTAGGTTGGCTGGAGGAGTCCCTGGTGGACAGCAGGCCAGGATATGGAGAGTCCCAAAGGAAGGGAGAGGAGTTGGGAGGTGGTAGTGGTCCCTGGCAAGTAGCATGGGATTTTTGGGTGACCCGAATGGAGGGCGGCCTGGAATGGGGACGCAGGTACCCTACCCAAGTCTTTGAGCCAAGTGGGGTTACTGCAGAGCCCCAGGTAGTGAGTGGGCTGGAGACTGGCGGGTCCCAAAAGATTTACACAAAATCTAATTTTCCTTTCCTTAATCAAGAGATGTTTAGCTTTTTCGTTTTTGGCATCTCATGACATTGGCAGTTTTGGAGTCCAGGCCAATTATTTTGTGGAATGCCCCCCGCCCTTGGTCTTTTTGAGGCAGGGTCTCTCTGTAGCCCCAGATGACCTGGAACTTGCTATGTAGATCAGGCTGGCTTTGAACTCAGAGATCTGCCTGACTCTGCCTCCCAAGTGCTGGGATTAAAGGCATACTCCACCATGACCAGCTGCAGAATGTTCTTTAATTTGGTTTTAATGTTTCCTTGTGATTAGAACCCAGTTTTTCAGTTTAGGCAGGACCACCACAGAGGAGGTGCTTTGTCATCTTATTGCATGAGGTGCCTATCGTCCTGCTGTCTTATCCTCACATTAAGTTGACTCAGTCAAAGTATTAAGTGCCAGATTCACTAGGAGGATATATTGTTTGTAATTAATACATATTCTGTGGAATACTTTCAGATTATACAAATAGTCTATAAAAAAAATCTTTGTGTGTCTGGGGCTGGAGAGATGGCTCAGCAGTTAAGAACAGGCTGTTCTTGGAGAAGACACGGGTTTGAATCCCAGCACCCACATGGCAGCTAACAACTGTCGGTAACTGCAGCCCCTTCTGTCCTCCACAGGCATTACACAACACAGGTGCACTTACCTACATGCAGGCAATTCACGCATACACATAAAATAAAAATAATAAATAAAATAAAAAAACTGTGTGTCAAATAATTCTCTATCAGCCATGTTTTTTTTTTTTAGTATATGATTATATTTATTTGAAATGTCCAAAAGAGGCAAATATATAAAGACAGGAAATTATTTGGTATAAGGAAAGGAATGTGTAATGGTGGAATGACCACTTTAGGGCTTTAGATTCACTTTTAAGGTGATGAAAACATTCCAAAACTAATCACGATGGCTGTTGCACAATTCTGTGAACATAGTATAAAAGTGACCAAGGTGCACACTTTAAATATAGGAATTGTATGGCATATGAATCAGATTTTGGTGGGGCTGTTATAAAGCAAAATATTTTTTGCTATGTTCTCTTGCTGTTGCTGTATCAGATGTGTAGACAGGGTTATAGAGACAAGACATAAGCCATCAAGAAGCATATGATTTAAGGAGGCAGATTGGAAAAGAAGCAACTACCAAAGAGAGAATAAAAGAAATCTTATAATACAGCCCTGAGCGTCTCAGAAATAATGAATTAAAGAATGTCTCAGCTGGGAGACAGAATTTAATCTGGATCCTGAAGAATGAATATGATTTCAACCAACAAAGCCTAAGGGTGTTGTTTGGGCCAGTGTGAATGAAAAACATCATTCCAAGTTGAGAGATCTGTGAATGGAAAGGAACAGCGGCCTTTAGTCACCCACCACCATCAGGGAGCAACTAAGAATCTGATGGTGTGGAAGGGGTGCTATGAGAGATGAACCAGGAAAAATAGTCTGGGTCAGATTCCCAAGGGCCTTAATTTCCCCAAAGCCTGGAATATTCCCTGTGTTAGAACTCCATTTCATACAGAAATAGCATGGTAAAGTTCTTAGTAGGAATACTCTGCCACCTATAGCTGTACCTGAGGCAAGTCATGTTTTATATATATATGAGAGAGTTCATTACATTGGGTGGGGGAAGGGGGTGGAAGTGGGACGAGGGGAGTGGATCCAAATGCCTTCAAACTACATTTTATGAGAATCTCAAAAATTCAATAAAAATGCAAAAAATTTTGTGCGTGTGTATGAAGTATGTGTGTGTACATGTACATGCTTGTGTGTGTGTTCACGCATGCATGTGCCATGGAGCACATGTGGTGGTGAGAGGACAGTCTCAGGTGTCATTCTTCACTTTCTACCTTGTTTGAGACGGGCTTTGTGTATGTCAGGCTAGGCGGCCCATGAGTTTCTGAGAATTCTCTTCTCTCTGTAAGATGCACGCCATTGTGCCTGACTTTGTGTTCTGGGGATTTGAACTCAGGTCCTCTTGCTGGCACGGCAAGTAGTTTTGCCCACTGAGCTATCTTCTATCTCATAAATATTCTGTTGTGGACCAAATTTCCTAAGTGATTCTTAGCTCCCTGTGATGATTCTTGCCAGAATCAATGATGGATAATTCTAAGATAATGACTATATTCTCATTTCTTAAAAAATTATTTTGTGTATGCATATGTGTTAGTGTATGGGTATGTGGGGGCCAGAAGAGGGCATCCAATCTCCTGGAGCTGGAGCTGGAGGTGGTTATGAGCCACTCAGCCTGGGTTCTGGGAACTGAATGTGGGTCCTCTGCAAGAGCAACAAGTGCACTTACCCACTGAACCACTTCTCCAGCCTCTCCCCCCCTTCAAAGGATAGGTGTAGAGTCACAAATTTTAAGAAAGTTAATGAGTTATAATTCAATTGTGCTTTTTAAATTTTTGAGGTGCTGAAGATCCAACCCAGAGCCTTGCGTATGTTAGGAAACTGCTTTACCACAGAGCTGTATTTCTAGCTCTTTATTGATCTTGGCTGGCTCTAGTGCTCTTTTGCAAGTCTCAATCAGCTTTTGACTAGGTTTTCACATTATAAAATTAAAGATGTTCTAGTACAGCTTGTACCTCCTTTTGCCAGCCCCGAGGCCAATCATTTCTCCAAGGGACCTTGCTTTTGTCTGTTGGACCTTGGTGTTCAGACATAGAGGCTAGAATGTAAGGTAACTCTTTGTATAGGAGAGTCATTGCTTCTATGTTCTTTCAATGGCCAAAGCTAGGGATTATAATCCAATGTCACAGAGGTTGCTTCTTCCTCAAGGTGTTCCTTAAAGCAACACAGCAATCCTCCTTTGTGGGAAAACTGGCTCTCAGTAAATCATATTTGTTTATTTGGCATCCCAGAGTGCACAAAATAGTTTCAGAATTCCTATATCAACGGTGTTACTGACAACAAACTTACATTACTAGGCAAAGTTCCACATTTTCTTACAATTATTATCCTTAGAATGTTCTCTGGAGGGTGGACGTTCACATTCAAAAATTTTATTTACATTAGGTCTTTTTCTTGTTCTGAGCAGATGTGAATGATGTGGGATGTGCTTAGGTTGATTTTTTTTTTTTTTGCCCTTTTCAGGGCCTCACTGAGAAGCCCAGGGTAGCCTCTATTGCAGCAATCCTCAGCTCCCTGGGTGCTGGGATCACAGGTGTACATCACCATATGCAGTCTGATTATGTTCCTTTTAGAATTATCACCACCAGCGGATTTAATGGGACATCTTGAAAATATAAACATTTGCATGGCTCAGAAGTGAGAACCCTAAACGTCTCTGGCAGTAGTTCACCTCACTCAGCATCCCTTTCCTGTAGACAGCCAGCCCCTTGCCTTCTGGTTTACTCTTCCTGCATGTCCCTTTTGCAAACAAGCAAATAAGCATGCTTCCTTATTTTGCTATTTTCCTTTTCATCCTGCTATTTTTCTTGTTATGCAAAAATATTTTCATTCTGAGTTTCTTTTATGAGAAACTATCTATGGCTAGATAGAAACATTTCTACTTTTCTTTTTGGAACAAAGTCCTAAATTTAAAAGAAGTTTCCAATGACTGATCAAATATTTTATATTTTTGGTTTACCTGTGATGGAGAAAAAAGGAAGGAAAAAAACAAGAAAGTGGCAGCAGAGGAGGGGGGCTTTTTGGGGAAGGAGGGGAAGAGGGAGGGGAGGGGAGGAGGGGGAGAGGGAGGCATAATGAAAGTGAAGACAGTAGGGGGCATTAACCTTAACAGCATTTATTCCTATTGGCCACTAGATGACAGCAACACTCCAAGAATAACATTCCTATAGGCCCTGGAAAAAAGAATCTATGGTCTATGTGTACAAATCTACTCACCCTGCGAACTGCAAAAATTTAACTTAAAAATTCAATTTAAACTATGCTCATTTGGTTCATTATAGTAAAAGAAAGACTAATTTTGAATCGATTTTTTACTGCTTTGTGATTTGATGGCTTCTCACATCAGGTAAGATTGTACCAACAGAAGGTGACCTTTTATACGTAAAGTTAATTAAAGTCTCTGGTAAAACTATTTTACCCTCTTATTTTTTTACTTTAACTCTATATGATTAAGATGTACGAAATTCACAAAATTCAATAAAAATATACATTGAGAAGAAAACTAGCGAAAAAAATAGAGCCAAACAGTAAACTAAATATCAAGAATCATCCTAGTTGAGATTAAAGTTTCATAATCTTTTTCAGGAATTACAGAAGTCATCATATTTCTGACTGATTCAGCAGGTCTTATAGAAACTACTGTCTAATATCACTAAGTGCCACCCAATTGCAGGCTCACGTCAGCAGCAGGCAGGATCCAGAATCAGTCTTGCCTTCATAAACCACTTTTCTGAGGGTCTGGGGAGCAGCCTGCCATCTGCAAGTTGTATGTCCTAGAATTCTGGTACTCTACACCTTGTTCTTTTGGTGCCTTGTATTTTCTTACCTGCTGGTAAGGACCATGCTTAGATTCCCTGGGTTGGGACGGGGCATTCAGAACCCAAACCTGAGGAAATTCAAGATAGTCTCAAGAAGCAGCTGAACAAGGCCAAACACAACGTTTACTAGTGTATTATGATATGGGACCAAATGCTCCCATAGGTGTAGAGGGGGGAAGCAATCTGATAATCTGGAAGTTGTCAGAGAGGCCTTCTAGGAGTAGGTGAGTTTTGAAAATGGAAGATAAGGAAGTAGTAGATGAGTTGGTAGTTGGAAAAGGCAGATGCTATGGATAGGAAGATCTAAAACCATACATGTACTTGCAAATCATGCTGTTGTTTGCTAAGGGAGTCATTCTTCCATGATAAAGTAAGGGGAAATATGGCTCAGTAGTGAATGCAAATCTCTCATTCACCAGAATAATTTGGAAATGTCCACATCACTTCCCTTTAGTATATCTACTACCTACATCAACCTATAGGATTTCCATTACTTGAAGTGGATTCAAGTATCACATTGGCATTGCTGGCTACTCACTCTTCCTCCAGGCTGATTTCCACACTGCTTCTGGGATTGCCTTCCTAATACATGATGCTGACATTGTACGCTGTTTTCTTTCGCTTGTTCTGCAAAGGATCCACTTCTAAGAACATAACGGTCTCTTGAGGGGAGGTTGATTTTGAGAAGTCCTTCCAGTTGGAACACTTATGATTATTATATATCTATCTTTTGCTGAGAAAGCGTGTGTGACCCAATTTAGCTATGTGTAAATTTGGTGTTCCCTTTTCAGGTGTGCAAGATCTGTATTATCCAGGCTTCCTCCCTCTCCTTATAATCAGTTCACTTTCTGAGTGCTCATCCATTCAGTTTTAATGACATATATATTTATATACTTTAAGAAGCTTCTAGAGAGGCTGGAGGGATGGCACAGCAGTTAAGAGCACTGGATGCTCTTGCAGAGGACCCGAGTTTGATTCCCAATATCTACATGGCTGCTAACGACCATTCATAGCTCCAGTTCCAGGGGAATCCAAGGCCCTCTTCTGATTTATATGGACATTGCATGACATGGGTGCACTTACATACATGCAGGCAATACACTCATACACACAAATAAAAAGTTATATATAATTTAGGTATTAAAGCTTCTGGAGTGGGAGGTTTCCATATGGCTTTTTCTAGAGGCCTTTACTGTTACTCATCCCTCCCCATACCCCCTGCTCTGTTGCTTTTTGATGCTGTGATAAAATGCCATGACCAAGGCAGCTTGTAGAAGGAAGAGTTTATTTTGGCTTACAGTTCCAGAGGGAGAGTTCATAATGGTGGGGAGGCGTGGCAGTAGGTGCCAGGAGCAGGAAGCTAAGAGATCATACCTTCAGTCATCAAGAGGAAGCAGAGACAGAGTGAACTGGTAATAGGACAAGGATACAAACTCTCAAAGACCAACCACAGTGACGTACTTCCTCCACCAAGGCTCTACTTCTTAAGGGTTCCCAAACAATGCTACTAATGGCACCAAGTGTTCAAGCATGTGAGATTATGGGGAACATTTCTCACCCAAGCCACCACATTTCCTTTTACCTTTGTGGTAGCTGTCCTCAAAGACAACTTCCAGGATCCATGCAGCCTGGTCCTCAGGCCCTGTGAAATTCCCACATGGCATGTGACCTGATAATGACAGTAGAAATGTGTAGTGAATGCAAAGATGTGTGCCTTCTGAGACCAGTCTGTCAAACCTTGTAGCTTCTGTTTAGTCTCTTAGGTCACGTACTTTGGGAGGAGTCAGTCTCTAAAGCAGCTCTGAGAGGCCCACAAGGAGAGAAGCTGAGATTTCCAGTCAATAGCCAAGGTCAACTTGCCAACCAAATGGATGAGCACTCAGAAGATGAATCCTATTGCTCTAGTCAAGCCTTCAGTTGGTGATATATGACCAAGAAGCATTAAGCCAGAACTGCCCAGACAAGTTGCTCCTGAATTCCTGACTCACACACGTTAATGATCTGCTGATGTTTTGCCACTAAATAGGAATAGACGAGACAGCTGTCAGCCTTCTGATGGCACAGTTTGGCAGCTGACTAGGATGATTTGCTCTTCTATTTATATTTTTATTTCAACTATTTATTTTTTAGAAAGATTTATTTTTGTTATATATATATGTTTTGTCTGCATGTATATATGTACACCATGTGCATGATGCCTGGGACCTGTGGAGGCCAGAAGAGGGTGTCAGATTCCCTGGAATTGTAATTTCAGATGATTGTGAGATGCCTGTGTGGGTGGTGGGAACTGAACCCAGGTCCTCTACAAGAACAGCAAATGCTCTTAACTGCTGAACTATCTCTCCAGTCCCTCGATTTATATTTTTAAAGCAAAATTTCTGGTCTTGAAAGCACCTGATGGCTATGATGTCTGTAGACCTCAAAGCAAGGCCATAGCTAGTCCAAGTCTTCAGCTTCTTTCCCAAGCTGGATGTTTGATTTGTTCTTAACTCCTTCCTATTCATTATGCATAGTCATACCCTGGAACAGGTTTTCTCTTCTCAGAAGAGAGAATAGCAGAATCCTGGGAGGGAGAATGTGGTAGCAGTTAAGGTCACAGATTATGGAGCCATTCCCCTGCTTGGATTTGCATCTCTGTTCTGTCACACCCTCTATGTCTTTGTTCTTTAGCATGGAAATTGAGTGGGGAAGTATATGCAAAGCCTGTCCTTCAATGCTTAGAAAATGTCTAGAATTCAGCCAACAGTACCCTTTTTTTTTTTTTTTTTTTTTTTGGTCTTTTTGAGACTGGGTCTCCCTGTAGCCCCAGCTGTCCTGGAACTCACTATGTAGACCAGGCTGGCCTTGAGCTCACAGAGATCAGCTTGCCTCTGCCTCCTGAGTGCTGGGATTAAAGGTGTGTGCCGCCTCACCTGGCCAACACTACCATTTTTACCCTTAGGGTTTCCTGGTCTTTGGCCTCTTCTTTCTTATCGCCATAAGCTAGAGTAATCTTTGTCTTCCCCTCAGCATCCTTTCACTGTTGCTTAATGTCACAGCTGTATCAGTCACTTTTCTGTTGCTGTGATAGAAACACTGACCAAAAGCAACTTATAGAAGGCAGAGTTTATTTAGCTACGGTTCCAGAGGGGCAAGAGTCCATCCATCAAAGCTGGGAGGCATGGCGGCAGAGGTGGCTGGAGTTGGAGTGGAAGCTAAGCTCTCACATCTTCAAGAAGATTCCGTAAGAGAACGACTTGAAATTCGGCAAGGCTTAAGAACTCTCTAAACCTACCCCGAGTGACACGCCTCCAGCGTGGCCACACCTTCTAAGACCTCCCAAAACAGTGCCACCAACTGGAGACAAAATGTCCAAATACTTAGACTCTAGGGGACATTCTCATTCAAACCATCACAACAGCTTCCTCCAGAGATCTTCTGCAAAGTGAAATTTGACCATATGGTCCTTTTGCTTACAAATCTCTGTTAAAAGACAAAATTAGGAGAGTGGTTACTTCAGGGAGGAGGGGCTAGGCAGTCAGTGGGAAGGCAGGAAGGGCTTTTAAGTGCTGATAATGTTGCTTCCTGACTTTGCTATTATACTGTGATTGCTTTATGATGATTCTCAGCCTTATCCTGGTACTTTGTGCAATTTTCTGTATAAATATTATATTGCTACTAAAATCTATTACACCACACAGAAGAATGGGTTTCAGGGATAGAGGGTAAAGTCAAGATAATAATACAAACAGACATATATTGGAAAAAAATTAAGACGTGTGGATGAAACTTCCAAGAAGCCTGGGATATAATCAAGAGGCCAAACCTGAGACTTCATGGTGTAAAAGAAAACACAGAACATAAAATGGAAAGGACATTATGTAATAAAATTATAGCACAAAACTTCTCAAATGTAGTAAAATAAGTAGACATCCAAGCACAAGAATTATATAGAACTCCAAATAGACATGACCAGAGAAGAAACTCTCTAAGACACATCATAGTCAGGGTGCCAAAAAACACACAGTAAAGAAATAATCCTAAAAGCAGCATTTGAAAAATGTCAACATATGTACAAAGGCAGGAATATCAGAATTATCTCAGACTTCTCGTCAGCAAACATAAAAGCCAGAAGAGCATGGGGTGAAATATTTCAGGCCCTGAAAGCAAATAACTATGAACTAAGAATGCTATTTCCTGCAAAGTTATTTTTTAAAATTGATGAGTAAAAAGGGCATTTCAATACAAACCTGAATTAAGACAATTTGATAAGCCAGCATTGCAGAAAATTATCAGTGGAATCCTTTGCAGAGATGAAGAAAGATGTGAAAATGTGAAAGTGTATGCTTTCTGAAAAGAACAAATAAACAAACTAGACCCACAGCAACTCAGCATAGTAATGTGGAAGAAGGAAAATAAATATTAATAATTCGGCTAAACAGAACATCATCCAACAAATTGATAGAAACTAGCAAACCCCTTTCTATAATAAATAGCCTTAAATGTAAATGTCCTCAACCCATCACGGAAAAGACATAGACAAAGGATTAAAAAACAATAACCAAGAAACACACAAGAGAAACCACAGAAATGACAAAATACTTAGAGACTAAACAAAACATTTTTGAATGCACAATGAGCCATCCAGTGAACTGGAAATGAAATTAAAAAGTTCCTAGTGACAAGAACACAACCTATCAGACCTTTTGGGATAAAGGCAAGGCAGTCCTAAGAGGAAAGTTTATAGTAATAAACCTCACATTGAAAAAATCTGAGAGACCGCCCCTCCACCGTGCCAGTGGCTTCCTGATCTGCCTGACACAGACCAGCCTGCCTACCTGCCCACTGTGTCTTGATTCACCTGCAGCCTGAGTACCTCTACTCTCCCCCCATCTCCTTTCTAGCCTTGGGCCCAGACCTGCTCCTTCTCCCCCTCCTCAGATCTCTAGACTCCCCTCTTAGTCCAGACTTTCCCATTGTGTCCTGATCCCTTGCACCCAGATTAGGTCAATTCTCCAGCTTCATTTGTTAGACCCTCCACAGACTGTTGCACCTCTGTCTTGCCCTTGGTCCCCCTCCTGATCTCCCTACTACAGACCAGGCTACTACACTGTGAGAACCTGAAGTACACACCATTTAATTCAGATGTCTCTCTGTTTCCAAGTGCTTCTGGCTTTAAAGGTTTCTGTTGAATAATCAAGTGTTTTTCTAGGGTCTCTCTTTGTGAGTGACTTGACTTTTTTCAATTGCAGGTTTCAATAACCTTTCTTTATTCTGTGATTTTAATGTTTTTTTTTTTAATTTTTATTTTTTATGTTGCCAGATGATTTCCAGTTTTAGCGAGATAGCACAGTTGTTAGCTCACTCACCGGAGGCGGCTATTTCTCTTGGGCAGATACTTAAAGGGGATGACTGGGGCACATGGTCATTCCATTTGCACTATAAAGAGCTGCCCAATTAATGTTTTAGCTATAACATGTTGTGGAGAATTTCTTTCCTAGTCCCATCTATTTGGTGGTCTGTAGGCCTCTTGTACCTGAATGGGCATCACTTGCTCTAGGTTTGGGAAATTTTCTTCTATAATTTACTGAAAATATTTTCTAATCATTTGCTCTGGTATTGTTCTCCTTCTGTCCACAATTCTAAGGTTAGCCATTTTCATGGTCTCCAAAAAATTCTCACACGTTTCTTTCAAAGAAATTCTCGTTGATGTTTACTGAGCCTCTACTTTGTCTTTTATCCCCAATTCTTTGTTATTGAGCTTTCCACAGAGGTTTTTATTTGGCTTACTGAGGTTTTCAGTTCCAGCAGCATTTCGGCTCGTGTCCTCCTCAGCATCTGAACTCTGCTTTCAGCTCTTGGATTGACGTCCTCATTTCATTCATCTCCTTGTCACCTTTGAGTTGTTTGACCATAGCGATAACCATCCTTTTGAATTCTTTGGATGGAAGTTCTTCCATGTCACTTTTATTAGGACCCTTACTATGGCATTTGTAGTTTTTGAAGGAGACATGATTGTGTGTGTGTGTGTGTGTGTGTGTGTGTGTGAGTGTGTGTGTGTGAGTGTGTGTGTGTTTTATTTATGTTGCAATTTGTGCATCTGGATTTAGTTTGTTTAGTTTTTTTCCCCTTTTTTTTTTTTGTTCAAGTCATCTTTCTTTCAGAGGAGGTATTTATCATGTACAGCAGGGAGCTAAGTGATAGCAGGGTTGTGACATGGTTTCCTGTTTATCCAGTACCTAGGGCTACAGCCTCTATTCTAGGTCTTCTGCTTGACAATCTTGTGCCTGTAGTGGCTTGGTCAGGGAGCTTGGAACAAGTTTCCCCCAGCAGTGTGGACTAATCCTTGGTCTTAAGGCCTGATGAAACAACTGGAGGGTCCAGGTCAGGTAGTTGGCAGGGTGCTGGCAAGTCCCAAAGGGAAGCAGAGGAGCTAAGAGGAGTTGGAGGTCCCTGGAGAGCCATGGCAGGGCTTTAGAGTGACCCAAATGGAGGGGGACTATTTGGGGGAGGGTTAGTGAAGGCAGCTTTCCTGGTCATCATGTGTGGTGACTGGAGAGTCCATCTTGAGGAGCAGGCTGGGATCTGGCAGATCCCAGAGGGAGTGAGGGGTGCCAGGATGAGGTGGTAATCCTTTGTAAGCAGCAACTGAGATTTTGGGTACCTGAATGGTGGAGGCACACCTGAGTCTTTGAATCATATGGAGTGACTGGAAGGTCCTGGTGGGGAGCAGATCGGGGACTAGTGAATCCCATGGAGGGAGGAGGTAGTGGTCTTTGGCAAGAACTGGTGGGTCTTTGGGGTGATCCAAATGGAGAAGGGCCAGCAGTGTGTGTATAGGGGTTCAGGCAGCCTACCTGGGTCTTTAGGACACTTGGGGTGACTCAAACCACAGTTTTTAAAATGACAACCTCAGTGTCAGATGTGGGATATCGCTTTGTAAGTTTTTGGTCATGCAGATCCCCAAATGCCCCAAACAACACAGGCTACTGCCATTGCTCCTGGTTGCCCACCAGAAGTAGACAGGAAGACCCTATTGCTGAAGAAAAACACTTTTTGGTTGCAAGACAGAGCAATCAAGCTGGAACTGAGCTATAAGTGCCTTCGCTGTTGGCTAGCTTTCATAGTGTCAGAAGGTGCTATGCAGGGTACTGGAGAGAAAAGTCATCAACAACTTGACCCATCTGTGAAGTCTGAGTGTTACAATACTAACCTGCAAGGCAAGAAGTGCCCACTGAGGAATAATGACAGGATTGTTATGCGGGCAACCGAATGGGAAATTATAGGCCTAAGGGGGAGGGGTACCTACTACTGTTGTTTGTCAAATGGACATGTTGTCAAACTGTGTTTTAAATGTTTATGTTTATACCCAAAGATTTGTGTTTCTCTCAGCCTTGGACATAGAAGCTATGTTTTGAAATTGGCAATGATTAGTACAGAGATTTGTAACTGGCCAAAGTGTTGAGAGTAAGGGACTGTTGAATGCTTAGCCCTAAATGGGACATCTCCTTCACCCAATCTAAAGTTCAGGGAACATTGCTGAAGGAGTGGGGTAGGGAATATAAGAGTTGGAGGATGAGGAGGAGAGCTGGGAAATGTCTTTCAGACCTGACGTGGCTATTGCACTCATGAGCTCAGAGCAGCTATGGTCACTTGCAGATAGGGCGTGCCCACAGTCCATCATGGGTGGAGCTGAGTCCCCTGAGCCCCACCTCTAGCTGAGGAGCTGTTGGTTATTAGCAGTTGCTGCAGGAGGGGATGAGTCAGTTTCTTCAGTGTTACAGTCTCTGGTAGGTCGTCCATGCTCCAGTAAATATCCCCCCATCCATGCCCATGCGAATGACCTTAATTAGGAGGGGACTTGTCGGAAAGAGGAAACGGATTAGTAGGAGTGGGAGGGGGATGAGAGAGGGGTATGAGGTGTGAATATGATAAAAATGCACTATATATGTGCATGAAATTGTCAAAGAATAGGAGAAAGTGTACGTGAGCAGAACATTTTGAAATCTTATCATTAGCATGGTGCAGTGGGAGATCACTGAAACTGCAGAACACAGTGGGTTTTACATTCCCCTTACCCCTCCCCCATTACAGCATTCCTAAGACGGCACCCCTCCTAGCTCCAATACCTCACATGTCTCTAAGGGTCCAGTGCATTACTTCCTAAAGGAAAGGGATCATGAGAGTTGTTAATGAGAGAGAGAGAGAGAGAGAGAGAGAGAGAGAGAGAGATGTCTCATGGTGAAAGATGACAAAATGAAGCTGTTAGTGTGTCCTGGAGGTTTGTTATATATATATTTTCTGGCATTATGTGTTGCTGCCCCCAGGAACAGTGACTCAGATTTGATAGCAAGAGCGCATTTACTCCGAGAAGCTTCTAATACCTCCAGCAAAATGCTGCTAGCTGTTAGTCAAGGTGTTTTGATGTCACTCAGTGATTCTTACTGTGAGTCAGAGTGATACACAGTGACATTCAGATGCAAAGGGCACAGTCCTCCTCATCCAGCCCTGCATGGAAAGTCATTTGCATACTTTATCATCCCTTCCAACAAGTCCTCTGAGGAATGTCTGACTAATCTAGGGCAGTGACACGAAATTTCACTTTTCTAGAAAAGTTTACTCTTTAGTTGGAAAGAACCAGGGATATTGGGCAGTTACATCTGGGTGGACCATTGGTGACTCATTGGGTGAATAATACACAAGCACTGAATAAGAAAGTATTTGAGGGATGATTTATGTTGATTCAATGCTACAGGAGGTAAGACCAACAACTGACAAGGAACATGAAATTAAACACTCTGCATAGCAGAGACGGAAGCTGTCAACTGAGGGAAGAGACGGAAGCTGTCACCTGAGTGAAGGGACAGAAGCTGTCACCTGAGTGAAGGGACAGAAGCTGTCATCTGAGTGAAGAGACGGCCTACAGAATGGGAGAAAATCTTTGCCAGCCAAACATCTGACAGAAGGTTAGAGTCTAGGATATACAAGGAACTTAAAAAAAACTAAACACCCCAAAACAAACACCCCTACTGAAACATGGGCTACAGAACCAAGTTCTCAAAGTAAGAAATATAATGGCTAAGAAACATTTAGAAAGGTATTCAACATCCTTAGCTATTAGAGAACTGCAGATCAAAACCATTTTAAGATTCCTTCTCACTTTAGTCAGAATGGTTATTATCAAGAATACAAATACCAACAGGCCTGGAGAGGTGGTTCAGTGGTTAAGAGCATTGGCTGCTGATACAGAGGACCGAGGTTTGTTTCCCAGCATCCACATGGCGGCTGACAACCGTCTGTGACTTCAGTTCCAGGATCCAATGCCTTCTGGTCTCCATGGGCATTGCACGATCTGGGCGCACTTACACAAATGTAGGCAAAACACCCATTTATATATATATATATAATAAAATTTTTAAAATTAAAAAAGAACACAAATAACAGCAAATGCTAGCAGAAACACTGAGAAAGGGAAATTGTTACACATACTGGAAAGAAGTCTGGAGTTTTCTCTAAAAATCTAAAAATTAAACTTCCATACAACCATGTATACCACTCCTGGGCATATATCCAAAGTACTCTATACCCTAGGACAGGGATGCTTGTACATTCATGTCTATTGCTGTCCTATTCACAATAGCTAGGAAATGGAGGCAGCCTAGATGTTCAGCAACTGATGAATAGGTAATGAAGATGCGGGATATACGCACAATGGAATGTTATTCAATTATGAAGAAAAATTACACAATTTGCAGGGAAATGAATGGAATTTGCAAAAATTATTCCAAGTGAGGTGACCCTGGCCCCCAAAGACAAATGCCACATACTTTCTCTTATGTGAGGATACTTCCCTGTGTTCTCTGTACCACATCACAAAGGATAAGTCCCCCAAATGAAACATGCGGTCACTTTATGAAATGGGCAAAGAGAGGAGGTGAATTCATTTCTTACCAATTAATCAAGCACCACCCATTTAATAGCAGAAACAGTTGGGATATGATATCTTGATTCTAAAAAAAAAATCAGATAGCTCTCCAAGCTAACATCTAAGGCATGTTTGCTAGGGCTGGGCTTTGATCCTGTATGGATGGCGGACTGACTGATCTTTTCATCTTTCTCCTAGGTATTTTCACATCTTAAAGGCACACAGAAAGGATTTGGCAAGTGCCAAATTTGAAGTTTCTGCACAGCACAACCCCCTCAGTTCTTACCATGATAAACAAGCCTGGAGAGCAACTTCATGAGGACCTGTGAGCTTTGAAAATTACCCAACAATATTAGGCATACAATCACCAGTGAGAGCAAGCTAATGTCACCTTGAAAGACATGGGGCTTTCTATACCCTGGGCTCTAAGCAGAGAGGGGTGGTCCTGTTTCCCTTGATTCCAGGATGGAGCAGCATGGTTGTGCCATGGTAACCAGCATGATCAGGGCTGTTGCTTTTTGTATGCAATCAAACGACATGGTTATATCAACAGTTAGGAAGAGAGAACTCCACATTCAAGACTGGTTAAATAAAACGTCTCCTTTCACTAAAGGGCATATGAGAACATAAATGTCTGAGGACCGAGGAATTTCATTTTGGAGAGATTTATCAGTGAGAACTCAGAGGCCTTTTGAAGCTCTATCTGTGCTCCTTTAGTTGGACAGAATGCTGCATCCCAGTCAGATAGGAGGACCTCTTCTCTTTCTGGGGGCTCTGCCCTCAGAGCATTGAGATTTAGTGATGGTTTTATGTTTTCCAGTTTCAATTACGAAAACCTAAGGTAAATACATTCAGGAGGAAGACTTCAGTTTCTTGCTTGGTAGGAAATATTTGCGTATTGTGTTGCCAGGTAAACTGGTATAGAATTCTTGCTCTTGGATGTTCAGAGTTGGCTTCCTGTACTTTAAGTTTTAAAGACTGTCTAGGCCCGTAGCCTGATGTGCATTTGAAAGGTCACTTAAAGCAGGATGTCTTAAACCTTTTCTACTCATATCCTGTTTTCACCTGAGAAATATATTTTTTTTTCTGGTCTTTTTAAGACAGAGTCTCCCTGGCCTGGAACTCACTATGTAGACCAGGCTGGTGCAATTGATTACACCAGTCTTGAATCTGAGCCCAGATGTTTCAGGCAGCCTTTGTGTGCAGGGTGGAGTGAATATGCTCAGTGCACAGGCATATTGTGTTTAGGGCCAAGGCTGCACGGAAGCTATGCAACCCAATGCAGGTGATCACTGCTCGAGTAACCTTGCATTCATTACATATTTTATTTTGAATTAAAATTTTCTCATTCTGTGTTTAGAAACCTATATCCAACTTGAGTTATGTGCCCCATATAAGGTTGCAGCCATGGCTTAAAAAGCTGTGAGTTCTCTTTAACTGGATTTAAGGTTCTCTTCTAGGATGAAGCCTATACTTGACCTTGATATCAGGCTTAGGAATCTGAGGCTAGACAGGTCACAGGACATAGGGGAGAGCCTAATACTAAGCTATTTTTCTACTAAATAGTTATTGTATTAAACTCATGCTTAATGATCTATTATACCCATAGATCAATGCATCTCACAACTCTTACCAGAGAAATTTCCTATGCAAAGGTGGTGATCAACACAGAAACCCACAATTGGCCAATGTGCAGAGAACAAGAGGCTGCAGAGTGCTTATCCTGAATAGGACAGCTACATCAGATTTCTGCCTTCTAAGGCTGGGGATCATTGTGGAAGAAGGGGTGGAAAGATTGTAAGAGTCAGAGGTGGTAGATGACCACAAGGAAGCAGAGTTTTCCAGACAGTTGGTCAGTGACTCATATGAACTCACAGCAATAGTGACAGCATGCACAAGTCCCACGCAAGCTCAAAACAGAAAAAAAATCCCAGTATAGAAAGGAGGAAATAGGTATAAAGCTCCAATCCCACCTAAGGAAATTGTGGCGATAGATGGCTGCTGGAAGGGGCAGAGATGGTCTCTTTCAAGCATGGGACTCCTGGTAGATTAATCAGGCTCCAGTGGATGGACCCATACTGAAGGACATTTGGAGACACAAATTAGATTCTATGGGCATTTTATATACGTATATATGTGTGTGTGTGTGTGTGTGTGTGTGTATAAATTAAATTGACTGAGGGGGACAATATGGGGAGGTAGGGATAGGGGAGGAGAGCTAAATACCATCAAATCATGTATGTAAACCACATGAATTTGATTTTTAAAGAAGTTATGAGTTAATACAATCTTGATGGACATAGGTGATATGTCAAGTGCTCTGTGTGTAATCCAAGTAATTCTCACAAGCCACTGTGATAGCGATTCCTGGGAACAGTTAATGTTGGAGATTCTCTGATGTGTGACACTGTTCACTGAGGGTAGAATGGATAGACTGAGAGCAGTATGGCTTGGGTAAAATCCAAATGATAAAATCTATATTACCCTGTGGATCAACTTACACATGAAAATATGTCACTAGATAAAAAGTAGATAAAACTGAGAGTTTAGAAATGAATGGCATGTCATGCCTATACCTCAAAAGGTCAAAGGACAGTTTTCACATCTCAGCTAACAAAGGCTTAAAGGACTGGGACCATGAGCCTTGTAATTCTGTAAGGATAGTCTGAAGCTCTAGGTTAAGGTTTAGCTGTGACAATCCGCTGGGGCATTCAGGACATTGACAGATCTTGTTAATAGTGCTCAGGGGTTTTGTTTTACTTTTATGAGAGCAAAACTAGCTTTCCCCAAGTCTGAGGAGTCACAGGATCGCTGGCTTGAGATGTTCTGCCTTCTGCTTGGTGGCGACAAGCTGGGCAGAGATGTGCCGAACTCCAGCGGCAGACAGGACCTGACCTGCTGCCTGTGGACTTCTGTTCAGATCCTTAACACTCCCCTAACATTAGGCAAAGAATGTAGCAGCGGCTTTGATTTGTTGTTTACTTCTTTTCTTCCCTACTGTCAAGAATTGTCCATTCTACCCGTAGAAGACTGAGTCTGTATTTCTGCCAATTCTATCGATACTGCCTGATTTAAGCTGTGACTAGCCCTTATGTAGATGGCTGTGAGGACTGGAACCTGACTTCACTTGTCAGTCTGCCAGAGTGCAGTGTTTGACCTCCCTTGAAGTGTGCCTCCCTTGAGGGCTGCCCTGACCTCGCTCCTTTTGTTCTGTCTACCTCAATGACTTCCTATCACTCCCTGTTGCTGTCTTCATAAATCCCAGGATGCTCCCTCTTCTCCAGATCTGCCTTGATCTTGACCTCATCTTCTCCTTTCCTTTATCTGGATCTTTCTGTCTCTTGTCTGGCCCTTGCCATTGCTAATTTATTTGCCACAGTTACTTATGTCGTGTTTGATTTATTCTACTAAACTCTGTTGCTTTATATTCGTGATTGACATTCCATCACCTTATATTTGTCCCCCAGCATTATTGGGGTATAACTGACAAACATTGTACATATTTAAAATACACGGCAGTGATCTACTATATGAATCTGTTAGTGACATGATTACCACAATCAGGCAAACTAACATACCCATCACCTCCCATGGTTGCAGTGAGAATATGGAGATTTACTCTCAGCAAATTGTAAGTATATAATACAGCACTGATGATCGTAGTGACCATTTTGTATATTAGGTTCTCAAAACTTCTTCATCTTATAACTCAAAGTTAGTGCCCTGTGATTAATATGTTCCATTCTTTCTGTCCATGCCAACCCCTGGCAGTCACAATTCTGCTCTCTGTTTCTGTGTTTGGCTTTTTGATTCCACATAGATCACACATTATTTGACATTCTGTGCCTGACTTAATTCATTTAGCATTCTGTTCTCCAGGCTCATCTGTGTGGTCACAAATGGCAGAATTTCCCTTTTGAAGGCTGAATAATATTCTGTTTTGCAAACACACATATAACACTTTAATTTTTACAAACTAGTTATTTTTATTTTATATGTAAGAGTGTTTGCACATGTGCATTTGTGTACCATATATGTGAGGGTTGGTTATCAGTGAATGTCACCTGAGTGCCAACAGACAGAACTGGGGCTCCTCAATGCTGAGGTCTTGGTGTTAAAAGCTGTATTGTAAATATTGAATGCCACTCTCTTTTACATCTAATTGTGATTGATTAGAGCATATTTCTAGTACATTTGGGGAGAATCATATATATTTTCTGTTGCGGTTGAGTAAGTTCATTCCAGATTCTCTGTGGGCTAAAAGGAGACATTGTTAAAGCAGAAATGGTGGATTGGTTTGGCTTATAGACTCTACAGTCAGACTGTCAGAGTTCAAGTTTCTTCTGAGGTAGATGGAATGTACCCCTTACAGATAAAGGGGGGCTACTATAATTTAATACTGTCTACTTACTAATCCCCATTTGCATTTGTATTGCATTCAATTGTGTGCCCCCAGATTCCAGTCTACCTGTAACTTCAGTGTGTGGTCTTATTTGCAGTTATTAAGATGAGGTTATACTAGGATAGGGTGAGCCCTAAATCCAAAGACGAATGGCATTGTAAGAAGGTTATGTGAAGTCACAAAGATACCGAGAAGCATAAGGAGAAAGCCCTATGATGACAGGGGCAGGGAGCTGAGGGAGGTATCCCAGACTTAGCAATGTCAAGGTTTGCTGGAACCTACCAGAAGTTTGAAGATAGGCACAGAACAGGCTCTCCCACAGAACCTCCTAAAGGAATCAACTTGACTGATAGCTTGACTTTGGACTTCTAGCCTCAAAATTGTAAGAGAATAAATGTCTGTTAAAGTCACCCAGCATATATGTGAGCCAGGTGAAGCACATACCTGTAAGCCCAGGAAGCCAATGCAGAAGGATTTTCAGTTTGAGGCCATACTGGGCTACATAGCAAGACTCTGTCTTAAAACACCCCTGACTTGTGGCACTTTGCTGTGGCAGTCCTACAACCTGAATGTGAGGCTGCTGTGAATTTGGCTCTTCAGGGTAATGGCAGCGACAACAAAAAGAGATGATTTTCCGTGGAGGAGGTGCATACCCCCAGCATTAATTCCAGCTCACTAATGCTATTGTTTGTACACCCTTAAAATGTGACTAGTACCGGGCGTGGTGGCACACACCTTTAATCCCAGCACTCAGGAGGTAGAGGCTGGCGGGTCTCTGTGAGATCGAAGCTAGTCTGGTCTATACAGCAAGTTCCAGGCCAGTTGGGGCTATGGGAGATCCTGTCTCAACAAAACAAAGCAAAACAAAACAAAAGAAAACAAAGCGTGACTAGCTAGCTCTGTACTGCGTCTGGTTTTCCGACTAGCCTACACACCCTGAAGGGTAGTTAGGGAGAGAGAGAATCTATGGCAAACTTGAAATGGCCAGTTTCCTTGTTACAACCTTCTACTCCACACAAGGCCTTCTGCCCATCAGGCCTCTGGATGATCTTTCTTCTGTTCTTCTCCAAGAAAACCTCACATAGCTTATATGACTCTGTCATTGGGGGAGCCAGAAGCCTGGGTCCATGTTGGGTCCTTCAGATTCTTTTGCACTGGAGAGCTGGTCCTCTTGACCCAGGCCTCACTGGTCATCAGCTGTGAGGAGGCAGCGAGTGTCTGGCGCCACCTTCCTGTCAAGTGCTCGCAGTGCAGCATGGAAAGTGGTACCCTTTAAAGCCATAGGAAAGGGCACAGATTGCTCAGGTGCTTCCACATGTTTCTACATGCTTAGGTTCAACAGCAGAAAACACCAGGACTTTGGAGTCTGCCTCTGTGGGTCAGTCCCTCCTTTTTGGCACCTGGAATGACTTCATCCCATATCTTCTCTTATTTCTAGGGTGGTATTTACGTCCCTTCTCCCTGATAGACTCGGAGAAAATGGAAAACACTGGCTTATCAATATGTGAAGATCTGAAACTGGCTTCCTTATCCAAATGTGTATAGAATCCTGGAAATGCACAGGATGTAATTCCATTGTCCAGCCATCCTCTGTTGATCTCAGGTCTTGAGACTGGAGCACATTCTACTCAAAGGAAGTTCAGTGTTAGTGGGGATATGTGTGGAGCCAGAGTGATGCACACGTTGTCATTTTTTCTGTCTGGAAACATCTTTCCCCAAGATTAGTTTTCATGGAGTTGGTCCCTTGCCATTAAATATGGAAACCTCCAGAGGGCAGGATGATGAACGAACGAGCTACCTTGAATAACTGATCCACAGAACCTAGTTGTCACCTTTGCTGAGACCAAGGTGATACTCACTTCTGCCCTCCATAATTATGAGGGCCACAGGTGTGGTTGCAACTCTCCCTAGTCATTTGGAATGGAAGGCCAGGCACAGCTGAGGGCAGTCGTTCCTGAGGTATGTGACGCACAGCACAGAGGAGGAAATAAGAACTCTCAATGATAGTTTCCTTTATTGGTTGGTGCCGGGCATCTAACAGGATCTTCCTTGCTATGCTTTGGATATAAAGTACCTCCAAAAATCTCATGTTGAAGGTTTGTTCCCTAGTGGGTGGTCCAATGATTGAGAAGTAATTGTCTCATGAGGGCTCTGCCCTAACCAGTGGATTAAGTCACTGAGGAATTAGTAATTTGATGACATTCTGGAAGGTGGTAGAAGCTTCTAGAGGCAGAGCCTGGCAGAGGAAGTAGGTCACTGAGGCATGTTCTTGGGGGCTATACCTCACTTTAGCCCTTTCCTTTGCCTCTCTCTGCTTCCTGGTGACCGCAATGTGAGCAGCTTTTTTTCTAGCATATACTTCTGCTACCATGATACCACAGGCCCAGAGACAGTACAGCCAACCAGAGACCTCTGAAATGAACTGAAGTGACTCTTTCTTCCTCTTAAGTTCTGTCAGGTATGTTGCAGCAGCAGCAGCAGCAGCAGCAGCAGCAGCAGCAGCAGCAGCAGCAATAACAAAAATAAACAGCAACCCCTCTCCAACAAAAACCCAACATATTCCCTAGTTGTCTATTATCTTTCAGGGTTTGGCTTCAAATGCTCTGCTGAGGTTCTCCCATGACCCCTCCACAGCTATAAGACATATGTTCTCCCTCTCCTATAGTTTCAAAGTCTGTTTGGATGGGGGACCCCTATTGAAGTTCTTACCACATGGTAGCACAGTGTGTTAGCAACTCATCTCTGTTACTAGAAAGGGCACAGACTAGATCTTGGTTACCTCGGGATCGTCCATGCCTTTCAGACAGTTTGATATAGAACAGGGCTTAGAAAACAGTGAAGAATTCATAAAATGTCCTGGAGATACATCCTAATTAGGGATTTTTGAAACTGAGGTTGATCTTTTGCCTTCCCAGTACCCTGTAAAAGGCATTTTTTTCACGCCTAATTGCCCTGTAGGACAGGCCAGAAGGATCCAGAGATGAGGAGCTATTTTATGTCACTTGACTCTGCTCCTGCTTCTGTCTGGGATGATAGTCTGCCAAGGAGAAAACAGGGGGTGCTGAACAGCTTCAGCTGTCAACTTGACATACCTTGGTAGAGGGAACCTCAAGTTGAGGCGTTGCCTCCATTGGATTGACCTGTGGCCGTGTCTGTGGGGCATTTTCTTAATTGTTGAGTGATGTGGGAGGGCCCAGATCACTGTGGGCCATGCCACCCCTGGGCAGGTGGTCCTGTGTTATATAAGAAAGCAGGCTGAGCACAGGCCAGGGGAGCAAGCCAGAAAGCAGCGTTCAATGGCTTGTGCCGTAGCTCCTGCCTCCAGCTTCCTGCCCTGATTTCCCTTGGTGATGTAAGATAAAAGAAACCTTCTCCCCACCGGTTGGTTTTGGTCAGTGTTTTTATCACAGCAACAGAAAGTAACTAGGACACAGGCTAGAGTGTGAGTGTTAAAAGAGCCAAGTGTCTGCCTGTTCCAGGGTCTTGAAGGTCCTGGGACTGCTAGCACTCTGGAGCGCCAAGCCAATCCCCACTGGATCTTCTTCCAGTTCTGTTTTCCTGTAAGTGCTGCTATGGATGAATGGACTTCTTATGATGTCAGTTTGTAAAAAAAATATAGGCTAGAAGTCTCTCTGAGCACTCATGATGTGCAAAGAAGACTCTGTACTGCCCTGACAGCTAGAGATGCGTCAGTCATGTTGGGGGTGTTTCCCTGGCTATGGCGTGGATGACTTCTCTGCCAGTTGTCCTACTTGGGGTTAGGCTGTCGGGTTTAAAGTTCTGTCATCTGGTCCTGTAACACATGGTTCTGATTGCATTTGAAAGGGCAAGTTAAATCTAAGACATCTCTTGCTTCCTGTCAGACAGAAGAGATGAGAACCCTGGAGAAAGGACCAGACTGCTTTGAGGCGCTGGTCCCTAGAGAGATCTGAAACATCCAGGAATCTAGGTGACCTTGTTATTAAAAAAAAATCATATCAAGTTGATTTTTAACATAGTGGTAGATTTGTATTATTTTTAGCTCTACTTTAGTTCCTTGAATTTTAATAGGAAACTCTTGAATTCCCATATCTAGATGCCTATCCATGACTTAGCTTTGAAAGAGATGTCTTATGCTTGCATTATTTTTATGGTCTTTTTCTGAATTAAATCAGTAATAACTGAAAATCAACTGTGAGCCCTTTAAAGGAGGGTGGAAAATCCCACATAGGAAATGGTATCGCTGGTAACTGGTGGGTGGATAATGTTGGTCAATGTAAGGAAACCTACTTTATTTCACAAAAGCTTAAGCCACTGACAGGAAGCAGTTGTTAAGGAAATAGGTGGAGGTTGTGCTGAAGAGTACCAGATAATACACAAAACTTAAAAAAGGTTACAAAACTGTCGTTTTTGGGTGCTAAAACCCTACGGTTGTGACTTCAAAGATTTGATGGCTCTCCTTCCGAATGGGATGGAGTTGCTTTCAGTTCAACAAGAGTAGGTGTGGTAGGACAGGATAAAGATGAACTTGGAAGGGTGAGGTGGAATGGGTGGAGAAGGGGGGTGGGGATGTGAACAGCAAACTCCTGGGGTACAGGAAAAAAATGAAATTTTTGTTTGCTTTTATTAATTCCATCTTTTCCCCTCCCTCCCTCCCTCCCTTTTTCCCTCCCTCCCTCCCTTCTTTTTGTCCTTTGAGTTAGGGTCTTGTTATGAAGCCCATGTTGGTCTCAAACTCAGTTTTTTCACTTCAGCCTCCAGAATGCACTATCACATCCAGCCACTATCACACCTGACTGATCTCACTCTGTTGTTGGTGTTGTTTATATGGAAAAGATATCCATGGGGACTTTGGTCTTAGAGAGCAAGGAAGGCAAGCAGTTGGATCAGGATGAAAAAAACCTGGAAATATGGACCAGCTCATAGCCCCAAGGCCTTCTTTGTCTTCTGATAAAGGAAATGTGGTAGCCACTGGGAAGATTCTGCAGACAGAATAGACAGACTTGTTAGGCAACAACTATGTGATGGGTGCTGAGTAATTCCTGATTTATTCTTGCTCAATCAGTTGCACATGAAATTTACATATGAACACATTCTTTAATTTATTTATTACTCATTTAAGGAACATTTAATATTCACTTAATATTGACAACTTGAGAAAAAGGTTATAATGCTCTCAGTTTTACCACTGAACATGTTGAGACTTAAGATTGTTAAACAATTTGCATGACACAGCATAATTTACACCCCAGTTATTCTCTCTCTCTTTTTTTTGACAGGGTATCCCTAGTCCCAGCCTGCCTGGAAGTCACTATGTGGACCATACTGGGCTTGATCTCACCGAGATCTGCGTGCCTCTGCCTCCTGAGGGCTGGGATTAAAGATGCATACCATCACGACTGGCACAGTTATTCTTTATGCCCAAGTTTACAGTTAATTTCCTGTATCGTCTTGTAATTACCAGCCTCACAATACTGGTCAATATGACGAGTTTGAAAATAGTGTAGTGGCTTAATTTTGTTTTAGTGAACTGTTTCTCATTTTAACTCTTTCAAAGAGATAGCTTCTTTCTTTAAACTGTTCCTGGTCCTCTGTGGCATACAAGGACCATCAGTTTTGTTTTCAGGAGTCTATAGTTTAGAATGCTTAGGAGGAAAAGACCCTCGTTTTTATCTGTCTGGTTTGCTGTGATAATCCAGGACAGTGGAATCGAAGCACAAGGGATCACGAGGGACTAGCTTGCTCTGGTTATAGAGACATGATTAAACATACTTGGATCCAGTGCTTGACTGGCAAATCTGATGCAACTTCTGGAAAATCCTTGAATGTCTTCAGGAATATGTAAAAGGGACCATAGCCTTCCTTTTTGTGTGTGTGTGTGTGTGTGTGTGTTTGAGACAGGGTCTCCCTGTAGCTCCAGCTGTCCTGGAATCACTATGTAGACCAGGCTGGCCTCGAACTCACAAAGATCCGCCTGCCTCTGTCTCCCAAGTGCTGGGATTAAAGGCCTGTGCCACCACACCTGGCTAGCCTTCCTTTTAAAAATAGTCACAGACTGAAATATTTTGTTTTCATTTAATTCTGCCTGATGAGCCACAATCGCTCAAAGTGATTCCAAACTGAAAAATTTAAATCTGTCTCCTATGAGCACGTATTCTTTGGTTTCTCCAGGGTTAACACTTGCTTCCTCTGTATTGAAATTAAGGATGTTGGGAAAGAAGTCTCGTTGCTTTGTGTGTTAAATGTTGCTTGTGCACGCTTAGCTCTCATCCCTGAGAGAGCAGAACTCCCTTTGTGATGAGCTAAAAACTTCCCTGCTGCTAATTCTTTAATTTCTGGCAAAACAGGTGGGAACCCAAAGATGTTGGCTTATCTACCCCAGTCCAGGGCTGGCCGAAGTCTGGCAGGTAGACCTGGTAGCTGGTGTCTCTTGCACTTATCACCATCCCCCGAGCTCTTGACTCCCACGGGGGAAGCCACCCTGCAGGGGCAGCCTCTTGGGAGTCCCCTTTTGTCTTGCTAAGATTAACCAGCTCTCCCCAGGCATTGGTAGCAGAGTGCAGAGGAGATGCCCAGCCTCTTTCCAAGGACTGCTTTTCTAGCAGTCCTCCTTGGTGGGGAAATTGCTTTCTTGCAGAGCTAGTTTCTTTTCTGAAGAGATGCTGATTCTGGTTGCCACCCAGCAGCTTCCGGTAGTGGTAAGTGGTCAAGAGTGTTATTTCCGGGAGTTGATCTCAGGTTTTCAAGAATGCCCCCTAGAGATGCAATTTGTTTTCTATGTAATTGCCGAGCTTTCAGAATAGCCCTGCCTGCCCCTTGGCATGGTCACAGAGTGGATCCTTCTCGATCTTTCTGCACTGCTGGGAAACCTCGTTTTGGGGGCCAGGCTTAGGTCTAGTTGAGGTGAGTAGTTGGGGACCATGCATCCGTTAGCAGGATCAAGTGGAGATTTAGCTTTGGGCTGGTTGGAACTTTCTTCCAAATTCCTGTTTTGTTTTGCTGATTTCATCTATGTCGTTGAGGGTTATAGTAAATATTTTATATTATTTGCCACTTGCTAAAAACAATTTTGTGGGAAGTTAGTTGGGGATGGGAGATATGACATTTTCTTTTTGTTTGAAATTCAGATTTTTATTCTGTTAGCATCATCTATAAAATGAGCAATAGGAGCAGCTCAAATACCCTCTTGGTTTGGGGGTATTTGGTAGCAGCTGGCTTGACTTTTCCTCAGAAGGTTCCATCTGCACATCTATTTAAGGTCCTTTTTATTCTGATTCATTCATACTTCAAATGTGACAGATTGTACAGCCCGTCTGTCTCATTGAGGCTTCAGGGGCAGGTTTTCAGCGCTGAGATTTGTTTGAGCAGAAACATTGAGCTGTTTGTTCACAGACATGAGGGAGTTTCAGATCTCTGGCTATCAATTAGTTTTCTGAAGAAGAAAGGAACTGGAGAGAAACATTAATTGGGGATTAAAGTCTTTTTAAACAAGGGATGGGGAAATACAGGATTTCGTGTGGGCTACAGATACCTGTGCCTGTGAACCAGCCCCTTCTCTCAGGTGTGGCCACATGCTGGCCTTTACTGCAGGATGAAAGCTCAGAGTGATTGCATTCATCCTTTATCTAGTAAAAAAAAAAATTTTTTTTTTTTTTTGAGATGGGGTCTCCCTGAAGCTTCAGATGACCTGGAACTTTCTATATAGACCAGGCTGGCTTCAATCTTACAGAGAGTCACCTGCCTCTGCCTCCTGGGTGCTGAGATTAAAGGCGTGTGGCACCACACCCAGTTTCTCTAGTATATGTTTTACTGTCTGATATTGTATGCATGAATCTTTAAAAAAATGGATCAAGTGATCTTTCTTTCTTTCTTTCCCTCTCTCCCTTCCTCCCTCCCTTCCTCCCTCTTTCTTCTCTCTCTTTCCCTCTTGTTTCTCAACCTCCTTCTCTTCCCTTCTTTCCTCCTTTCTCTCCTCCTTCCTCTTCTTTCTTTCACCTTCCTCTCCTCCTCCTCCTCTTCTTCCTCCCCCTCCTCTACCTCATTCTTGATTTTTGACATAGAGCCCAGGCTGGGCTGGAACTCACAATCCTCCAGCCCTAGCTTCTGAAATAAAGCTTTTCAATGGGTGAATTCTAGATCTCTGTATGTTACACATGATAATTGGAAGGTGGTACTATTTTAAGGATTTCTCCTGGAAAAATATCAGAGAAAACAGCAGGTTCTTAGGTACATTAAATATTTTAAATGTTAATAAATGCATTTGTAAATAAATAACGAATATTATCACCACTCTAATTTTTGAAGATGTTTCTTCTTTACTTTGAAGCTTCTTCCCTTTGCTCTCCTATTATTTACCCAACTATAGTTTGCTGAGCACCTCTTCTGTTCCGGGGAACGTGCTGGGTGCTAGAGGAAAAGGTGCAGTCGGGAGGCCTCAGTATTTCATTCTAGTAGTCCTCTGTCCTTGCCCTGCTGGTGACGCTTTCTCAGCCCCTGTCTGTCCTCACCTCTCTTTATTCTGGTTCTTCCTCAATGAGATCATTCATTCCCACGATATCAGCATTTCTTCATCTGCTGATGATTCCAAGTCTACACACTTGTCTTTTCTATTTAGCCCTGAAGATATTTTCAGTGATCGAGAGGCTGACGTGGTCAGATCAGGTTTATTGTTCTTCTTTCCCAGTTCCTGCTTCTACTCCTTCTCCTCCTCTTTTTCCTTTCACTGTTTTTTCTATCCTCATAGTTAAGGGCTACTCTGTCCCCTCAGTGACCAAAGGCTAAAGCCTAGAGGTCACCTGGAACCCTCTTGCTCTATATGCCAACATATGGATCTCTTACAAACTCTGGCAATCCAACTGCAGAAACATTTTTAGCATCTAGCTCCACTCTCCTATTGAATTGCTCAGTTCTCCTGTTGAATTTCCATGGTGGTCTCTGCTATGAGAGTAACCTTTCTAAACACTTGGGCGTGGGCTGGAGAGATGGCTCAGCTCAGCAGTTAAGAACACTGACTGCTCTTGCAGAGGACCCACATTTGGTTTCTAGCTCCCGCATGGCAGCTAACAACCATCTTTAACTCCAGTTCCAGGGGATCTGATGCCCTCTTCTGGCCTCTGTGGGCACCAGGCACACATGTGGTGCACATACACATGTATGCAAATTCTCATGATACATAAAATAAAAAGGAAATCTTAAAAAAATTAAGAAAATCTTGGACAGCATGGGCTGCTGTAGGGAGACAGAGAGAGTGGTGATAGTGGCAAGTTGGGACTGGAGCTTAATCATGCCATTCTTCTTTGAGATTTTTTTCTGTCTGTCTCTTACCCACAGGGTTCTTGACCAAAGTGATATTAAGTTATGCCATCTATAAATGCCGATCATGATGGCTCTTGGCTTCTGGTGAGGATTGAATGAGATAATACAAGCCAAGGGCTTGGCCCAGGGCCAAGTACACAATGAAGACAGTGATGAAGAAGATGATGGTGATATTCTTCAATATCTAGCACTTACCTACTTTGCCAGGCCATCCCCTGTTCCCCATGATCTAGGTACCACAACTGTTTCCTCTTCTGAAACCTCCCTTCCTTTCCCAACCTTTTTTTTTTTTTGACATACTGTTCTTTTTGCTTGCCCTTTTCTTTTCGAAAGGACCTAACTCAGAATCTTCATTTGTGGGGTCTTAGCTGACTCTGAATAGCAGGTTTGATGACGCCCTCTCTTCTGTCTCCATAGCTCCCCATTGCTCATCTGCCACAGCTCTGTACTCTCTGTTCCCAAGATCCTTCTATGTGTCTATCTGTTCTTATCTTCCTCAGACTGTGAGCTTTGAGAGGAGTGCATCCTTGCGTCTCTCATGACCAGCCCAGATTATATACAGAGTAAGCATCTGATCAATGTTTGATCATCAGTAGAGGGAAGAGAGGGTTCTCAAATTTGACAGGTTTTCTTCATGTGGAAAATTAAAAAATATGTTTAAATGCTGGGTGTGCTCTCAGAAGGCAGAGGCAGGCAGATCTCTGTGAGATTGAGGCCAGCCTGATCTACACAGTGAGTTCTAGGTGGACTGGGACTAGGGAGACCCTGTCAATCAATCAATCAATATATGATATTAAAATAATCACAGCTTTTTGTCATTAAGCACCAACACTGTGGCAGGAAACACTGTGCTAATTTCTTTAAGGCATGTCCACATTTTTTTCCTAATGAGTCTATGAGTTATGCTGATGGTCCATGTTCACAGATGAGAAAACTGGGTTTTAAAAGGAAGGAGAACTTGCTGGAGGAGATGAGGCTAGCAGGACCAAATATGGGGCATTTGACTCCAGCACTGGTAGAGAACTAGGGAAATGAGAAGGGGGAGGAGGATCCAGGGAAGCATGTTTAAGAGAGAAAGGACAGGATGAGGAGCAGGAAGGAGAACACCCACTTCAGGCAGCAGGACAGCTGGGGAAGGAGGGAAAGGCAAAGGGGAAAGGAAGCCAGCAGACGAAGGGAGAGCTCGGGCAGAGGATAAGCAAGGGAGGAAGAAAAGATCTAACATTTTATGGCTGGATAACAGCTGCATGCCTCACATAACAAACAGACTTCAGTATTGACATGCCAACTCACAGCAGTATCTACCTGACATATACTATTTAGGAAATAAAATAATTTCCTCTTCAGACAGGGTCATTAGACGTAGTTGCTAAGTAACTTATAAATCTGGCTACATTATGAAATCACACACATATGGGCTTAGTATTTTTCACTTCTGCACTTGAACAATATGTACAGTCTATATGACCTCCCACCCTCATTTGCATACTCAGCTGAACTGCAGGACAGAAGCCCGACTTTTCCTCCTTCTCTTTCTCTGACCTCCCACGACCGAGAGTTCTCTGCTTTGCCAGGATCTCCCTTCTGCAGAGTCTTAGAGATGTGTTTCAGTTCCTCAACTGTACCTGACCCTCAGGTGTCTGGCAGTTGGGGCCCTAGTGAATGTCCTTGTCTGCGGCTTGATGGCTAAGTCTCCTTGTCCCTGGGAGAGAGGAACCATGAGGTTTTTGCTTTTCAGCTCTGGGAACCTGTGGCCTGAAGGGAGGTGGGGGTGGACAGTGTGAGAAGAAGATGGGAACCAGTGAGAAGAAAGAAGGACTCGAGCCTTCACCCCAGCCCCTGAGCTTCCCGACCTCCCCCTGCCCTGCTGTTTAAGCAGGTGGATTTTCAAGGCTCACCTAAGCCCATGTTGATGCGGCCTCCCAGGCGGCCTCTTCCCCTCCACTTCTGATTGGCCTGATCATCAGAGAGCGATGAGATGGGCGGGGGAAGCAAGCAACTTTAAGGAGTAATTGGAAGGAAATTTAGGGAAACAAGTAAAGGAAGCCAGGAAACTGAAAGAAAAAAGGGGCACGAGGAGAAGAAAGGTAGGGCGGGAACACACATGTGTGGAGAGAACTGTGTACACATGTACTCAGCAACACAACAGCTTGGAGGAAGGCACGATTTCTGTGTTAAGATTCAGAGATCGAATCTTAGGAATCACTCCAAGTAACATTATATAGAAAGTAATGGAGCTGAGATTTGAAACATGTCACCCTGAAAGTTTCCCCTGTGTTAAGTACTATTGCCAAAGGGCTTCCCCTTGGCAAAGACAGAAAACAGCAAGACAAACAGAACAGGATAGGGAGGAGAGGAGGGTAGGAGGGCCTCATAAGGTCTGGGGTTAGGCTCACAGGAGCCACATTGAGTTGGTTTTCTTGCTCTGTCTTATTCCTGAGGACTGGAGGGAGCCTACTGCTCAAAGGAGGAAGAGACTTCATCCAGCAGGAACCTTTCAAGTCTTCCCTAGATTGTCAGATGGAGACAAGACAGGTAAGGACTGACTTAGGCAGGGCAGTGATTAGGGCTGCCAACCTGTCCCATGCTCCTCTCCTGGCCTGCCTGCTACTGCCTCCTCCTCCACTGCTTGGGCCTTCCTTCTCCATCTCCTCCCATTCTCTCTCTGTCTTTTGGCCACTTTAGATCATACTTCCAATCTTTTCCGTCTTACTGGCCCTGCCTTCTCAGGTGACTCCTACATCCCGTGTCCCCTGCACACACAGCTTCTCTTTATAATCTTGAGACAAGGTCTTACTGTGTAACCCAGGCTGGCCTCAAATTCACCATCTTTCTGTCTCAGCCTCCCAGCTATCTGGATTTATAGGCACACAACATGCCCTTGGCTGTTTCTCTCTGAAGCTTTGTTATTTGTTCACACTGATCTCCTTCTGCTGCGGAATGTTTGATGTGCATTAAACTCCCTGTCTTGATTTCTTCCTACTGTTCTTATATATCCTTTGGCAAAAAAAAAAAAAAAAAAAAAAAAAATCAGAAGGCTGTCCTTAGGATAGCTCATATTCAGCAACCACTCTCATAAAGCCTCTGTTCCTTCATCCTATCTGGGTTAATACTGAGGCTCACAGAGGCTCACTCTAGGTTCTGTAGTCCAACAGCAGGAAACAGGAGGCCAAGATCAGCTTACTTGATGCCAGAGGACAAGCTTCCACTTCGGGCCCTGAGCTGGAGGCCTTCCCCGGGGAGGCCTCTTGATGAGTTCACTGCAACCAGAAAGGGCCTTTTGTCTTGTGAACTTTGGACAGCACTTTAATAGCACAACAAAAACAGATAGGTCTTTCTGGGGTAGACAAACACTACGCAGCAGGAATGACAGTTTATTACTTTAACACATGCAGTGTAACTTGAGAGGATCAGTGTTCACTTCAGCGCGACTGGTGTGCTCGGTTCCCCTTGGCAGGCTTCCATGAAAAAGCCACTCGTTACCAGCAAGTTGTTTGATGAGTCCAGAATTGGAGCAGGGGGAATTGTCTGTAGTAAGTTGATTGTAGTAACTTGATAACTAGCCTCAGATCATCAGAGGGAATTTCAGTTGTATCCTGTGCTTAAAGCATGGAGTCCCCTGTACTCGGGAGTGTGTGCATTTAACCCAGGAGGAGAGACTTCCTAGAACAGCAAGCTGCCCTCTTTCCAGACACTTTACGAGCATGTCTTGTTGTCATTTCAATGAAGACATCATTATTTTTCCCAGTACCTTCCTTTGACTTTTCCGTTTCTTTTTTTTAGAAGAACTATTTTCTGTGACCAAGATTTAAAACATCACCTTGAAAAGAAATGAAAACAAGAGGGTCACGAATACAGCTTAGTGCTTACAAAAAGCATTTGCATAAAGAAAAAAAAGTTTTGGAAGTGTAATTTTCAGTTTTTTAAAAAGTACTTATTTTATTTTTAAATGAATATATGTGTAAAGACCTTAGCTGCTGCTACATTTCCTATTTTCCCACTTCTCTCTTATTCATTTGTATATATATGTATATATATACATACGTATATGTATTTATCTATCAATATGCAATCTATTCACTATATTTATCTATCTACAATCTATATCGATTTATTTATCCATGTCTCTTTGGGGTATCTATCGACATTAACCTACCATCTATCATCTATCAATCATTTCTCTACCCTACTGGAACTTTCGCACAAGCAAGCCACTATATTGATCCTTTGTATGAGATGAAGCCAAGGGTAAGAAAAAGCCCATCCAGCAGTTTTTCTTTTACCACTTACTCTAATTTGGGGGTGGTTTAAAGGGGAGGCATATTCATATTAATTCTCACCCACTTCAGTACTTGTAAATGGTTGAATTTTAAAATCCAAAGTTCCTATTTCAAGGTCTAGTTTGTTTTTTGGCAAAGTTCTCTCATCTGATCATGTTTACCGTATTTCCTCAGACCTTCACGGATGTGAAAGTTCAGCAAAAGATGTCCTTTCCTTTTCTTTCCTCTGATGTCCTTTAGACGTGGCACAGGTGCCATCTGGGGTATTTATTTTTTTTTTTAAGAATTGATGAATGTGCAAGAATGAAAAGACTAGGGCTGGGAAGACAGCTCAGTGGGTGAAGCACTTGATGTATAAGCATGGGGACCTGAGTTTGGATCCCTGGAACCCACGTGAAGCCTGGTGCATGCTCTGCCATCCTAGCGCTCCACTGGTGAGACAGAAGGCACAATGATTATCTGACTATTTTCCCATTGTCACCTTTATACTACACAAATATACTTAAGTTCATCTTTATCACTGGTAATCTGTTGGACCGATCTAACCAACTGGTAATCTGTTAGACCGATCTAACAAACCAATAAGGGATTTTGATCCTGTGAAAACAGAACGTGTTGAATTGGTCCCTAGACAGAATTTTCATGTCCTAACAAGTTGATTTAGACTTGTTGATTAGTCTTTCTCTTCTGGCCAGATGGGGCTGCCAGATGCACATGTCACCTCACAGGCTTTGTGTGTTCTCCTTTCTAATGCCATCTGGTTTCGCTGTAATGACTTTTTTTGTGACTATCTTGTGAAACAAAGAAATGAGAAAAGAGAAACCTGGGTGTGGTGGCACACACCTGTAATCCCAGTGCTTGGGAGGCTAAGGCAGGAGGATTGCTCTGAGCTTGAAGCTAATCTTAGATTCATAGCAAGTGCCAGGTCATTTAGACCTTGCCTCAAAACAATAAATCAAAAGAAAAGGCAAAGTCCTTCATGGATGAAAACTGCTCTTGCCTATGTTATTTTTTACAAGAAAGTCTTACATCAAAAAATCTTTTAGCCAAGAATGGTGGTGCATATCTTTAATCTCAGCACTCAAGAGACAGAGATGAGCAGATCTCTTTTTATTCTATTGGCAACTGGTTGATTCTGGGGAGGGACAGTCATGGCTTTTCCTTGTGTACCCAATGGTGAGTCCACAGGCTCCAAAAGGTACAAACCATGGCCACAAAAATGAACCTGGTTAGAATCAGGGGGTCACAAGACAAGGCGAAATAGGATAAATGTGGAAAAGGGACGTGTGTCTGGGGAGAACAGGGAAAGAAGGAAATAAGAGGGGTTGGGGTTGGAGTAAACAGAGTGCCCTATGTACATGTCTGAGACCATCAAAGAACAAATGTAATCAATTAATAAATTCTTCTTGTGAGTCTCCTTTAAAGCTGTAGGACCTCATTGTCTTCCTCCTCTGAGATTTGGTGGCTTCTCTTTTCCTATTCTTCAATTTGCCTTTAATACTCTTCTTATTCCTGACCAACATGTGCTCATCCTAGCTGTTCTTCCTGGGCTGGGTTAGCGATGTCTTTGTGGGATAGGGGTGTGCAGAAGGATGAGGTCCAGCAAGAGGGAAGCACCTTAAAGCCTCATCAGCCCCCAAATATGGAAGGCAGATCTAAGATGTCCTGGTATTTGAGTCTTAGAAGAGATAGTTGCTAAAAACGAAGTGCCTTGTAACATCCGGCAGACCCTGCTCCATTCTTTACAGCAGTGGAAGGCATCATTCATTCATGTAGTGAGCAAATGGAGCATCATTGTGGCCAGGCATGTATTAGATGTTCGAGGCACAACCATGGACCAAAGAGATGAAGTTTCTGGCCTAATGGAATTGTAGAGTAACAAATATCACTATAGTAGATAAATAAATTCTAGTATGGTAGTGACTGAAATGGGCAGTACCAGGTTTTGTGGAATGCACAAGAAGTGGTCTTATCGCCAATTCAGGAGGGTCAGAGAAGGCCTCTTGGAGGAAGTGATATGTGAGTTGATATACCCATTGAAGGGGGTGGGATGGGGGTTACATGGCTATAAGCATAAGAAAAAGCATGCATGGAAGTCCCCAAATGAAAAGAAGCTAAAGTGAGTATTTCTGAAATACAGACACGAGAAGTGCAAAGAGGCTTGTGGGCAGTGGAGAGGAAGAGCAGCTCAGACAGATGAGCAGAGACTAGGCTGCAGGAGACCCAAGCTGTCATGTGAGACCTTTTTACCCTAAGGCTAATGGAAGGTGTTTAAATTTATTCATTTTTGTTATTTTATTTTTTGTTTTTTGAGACAGGGTCTCCCTGTAGCCCCAGCTGGCCTGGAACTCACTATGTAGACCAGGCTGCCTCAATCACACAGAGTCTTTGCTGGGGTTAAAGGTGTGCACTACCACTCCTGGCTTATTTTTTAATTTGTGAGTAGGGTCATGACAGGATGACATTTCTCTTCTAATGAAGTTGAATCTGGCTTTGATGTGGACACTGGTCTACAGATTGCCATGACTGGACCAAGGCAGATCTGTGAGGGGGGGCACAGAGGAAAGTGGTCAGCAGAAATGTCTTAGAGGCTACCCACTGCTCCAGTCAGGGAGGAGGGTAGTGAGGAGGGTTTAGAGGGATGGTCTGGGCAGATGTAGCAGATGGCAGGTGTTGCATGTAGTAACAGGAATTACTGATGGATTATATTTGAGAATCACCTCTGCTTCTAACAGTGCCTGGCAGCAATATCCTTTCTTCGTGTTTACACTCATCAGCTCGTCAGTTTTAATAACCTGGGCATTGGAAAAGCACTAGGTCTTACAGTCGGTGGCTCTTTTTGTCAGGCACACCCAGGACTCATAACAGGGGGACGTACTGCTGGTTTCTGGTGTTTTAGATACCAAGGGATGTGTATTAGGACAGGGGGTGTTGATGAACTTCCTTCTTAATCTCTTCTTATGACTACTAAGCCATATACCTTGCTCTTCCCCTTATTTGGTCTCTGTAAGACTGACAACTTCTTCTTTATCTGTGCTTACTGCATCCTGCCATGTTACTTCTCTGAGCAGGAGGCAGACGCATAATTTCTCTTTCTCACAAAAAGAGCTCCAATTCCATCCCTCTATTTGCTCTGCCATGTGTTTGTGAAAGTGCTTGTGTTCATTTCTATGGGTTCTGAATGTTCCGTGTAATGTTTGCTCTTTAGTTCAAGTCTTCGATATGGTTTATCTTCTGAAAAAATTGACCACAATCAGGAACAAAGATAATAATAATAATATTATTCTAGTGTTTTGGGTAACAACTAGGAGAAGGTCTCTCTCTCTCTCTCTCTCTCTCTCTCTCTCTCTCACACACACACACACACACACACACATATGCACGAAGGGAAAATTATGGATTGCGCTTAGTTGCAGCCTGGTCAATAATTCCCTTTTATATGTTCTCCCAAGATCAGCAATTATCAGCTCTGGCTGTGTGGAAGAATCACCTTTGCCATTTGGGTTAAAGGTAGATGCCTGAGCAACCCTAAGTTATTCTAATTGTTTTGTTTGGAAGAATTAAGAGTTAATTTAATTTTGATGCCAAATTCAATGTCATACACATGCTTATCAGGAGTCTGTTCCATAGTCCTTATAGGCAAGTTCAAATTTCCCCTAGACATATTTGAGTCTGCTGAGGAAAACTGATAATAGACAGATAACAGGAATGAGAAAATGCTAAAAAACTTCCATGATCATGACCACAGTCATGCAGTTTCATGACACTGGAGACCAGATTGAAGACCCCAAGAGCCAGGGTGAACTACCCATTTTACAACTATTTTTACTGGTTCTTTGAGAATTTCATGCACTGTATTTTGATCATATTTACTCTCCCTCCCTCACTTCCTCCAAGGTCTACCTCTCTTCCCTACCCACCGTGGTTCAATGAAGTAGGAACAGCCATGCGGTTCTGATTGGATAGAGGGGTCTGCGGTACTGAAAGCAGATGGAGTGGGGAAGATCTGTCAGTCCAGATGCTTCTGAGCTCTCCTTTGTAGTATTTCTTCCTCCTGGGTATGGGGTTGGGCCTGTTATTAGCTACTTTTGTGTTGCTATGTTAAAAAAAAATCATGACCACAACAAGTTATAGAAAGAAGAGTTTATTTGGCTTATGGTTCCAGAGGGGTAAGAGCCTGTCATGGCAGGGGAGGCATGGCAGGGCGGCCAGAGCAGAAGGCTGAGTGCTCACATCTTCTCCTATGCACAGGAAGCAGAGAGGGCTTTGAACTCTCAAAGCCTGCTCCCAGTGACATCAAGGCCACACCTCCCAAAGGTTCCATGATCTTCCCCAAACAGCAGCACCAACTAAACAGGTGTTCAAATACTTGGAGCCTATGGGGGACAGTTCTCATTCAAACCACCACAGACCTTTTCAGGAATGGGTTGGGAGTGGGGGGAAAGATGTCTTATAACCTGTAATGAAAAAATATGTCAGATAATTTCTTTATTGGCAATTCTATATAGAAAGATGGGGCAGGTTAAGAACAACAACTTAGGCTTTATGTTGGCTTTGAAGAAAAGGGACTCTGGTTTCTATGACCTGCCCTGGGGAAGAGGAATTCTAAATTCCAATATTTCTTTGTGGAGTGTGTTTGGGGATGAGAGATGAGAGCTTAGAGGGCAGCGAGAGAGAAACTTGGCACCCCAAACCTTCACTTTGGAGTATGGTTTTCTGAATCTTGACACCTTTATAATACAAATACATAATTTTTCTGACTCATAATTATTATGTTACATTGTTATTATATTACATTTAAGTGTGACAAATCAAACTTGCTGTTTCTTATTGTGTCAGTAATTTCCTAGTCATCTAAATTTCTGTAGGAGGAAAGTAAATGTAAAGTTGCTGAGTATTTTTAAAAATACTAATGTATATTGATCTTGCATTTTTCTTCTTAATGTAGGCTGACTCTTGAGGGTGAAAGATCAGGAGCAAGAATGTTTTGCAATAAAAAGAAATTGATTGGTAAGTGTTCAGTTTTTCAGATGGCGTGAAGCAATATGAACTTTAAGATTATTTATTCTATGATGGAGGTTTGATTTATTTAGAAAACACATCCCTGTTTCAAGTTCAAGTTTTGACAACTGCATATATTCATGTAAGTCCTGAGGGTGTGCAAAACAAAATATCGACATCTCTGTCACCCCAGTAATTTCCTTTGTGCGTCTTCATGAGTTCATTCTCCTGGAATCCCCAGCTTTCCTCTGACAGCTATCAGTTTAGTTCTGCCTAGTTTTTAGGTGGCTATGAGTGAAGCAGGATACGGCACACACCCTTTCATTGTGATTCTTTGCTTAGCGTAAAGGTTGGGCCACACACCTGTGTGGTTGCATCTACCTACAGCCTATTCTTCAGTTCTCATTTCAAAGCCCCGTTCTGTTGTATGAACGCACAAATACTTAAAAGTGAGTCCATACCGTCCAAATAATTTTGGTCATGGTGGAAGGAAACATACTTTTAAAATTTTTAAATGAGTAATCATGCTATTGAATATAGGTTGAACATCCTTTACCTGAAATGCCTGGGACCAGGAGTATTTCTGGGTTTAGATTTTCTTTTTAGTTTTTAGATTTTGGAATGTTTGCACAGACTTTATCTGGTTGAGCATCTGTATCCTGAAGATGCTAAGTCTGAAACTTTTTGATCATGCCAGGTGCTCAAAACGCTTGGGATTTCCAAAATCCCAAGCACTTTGTATTTCAGAATTTCAGGTTAGGGGTTCTCAAGCTCAGTAGCAATGCCATTACAGTTTCTGAATGGTGCACCGCCACCAGAGAGCACTGGGCTTTCCCTTTCCCTCCAGTTTTTCTGTAGTTCATTGGTGACTGCTGTGCAGGTTTCCCTTGGTGGACATTGTACAGCTTATTACTGCTATTTTCTCTTTTTAAATTATAGTTTTATTTATTTTTAGTTCTTTTAATTGAATTTTTGTGATTTTTTCATTCAATGTAATATGATGGTGTTTAGATCCCCTCCCCTAGCCATACTTTCCCTTACTGACATGCTCACTTTAATGTACTGTCTATATGATAAGGCCTCTAGACGTCCTTCAGTGTAGGTCCATCCGTTGGAGCCAGGTTAACCTACCAAGAGTCTCATCCTTGAAAGAGACAGACTCTCCCCCTCCTAGCAGCTATTGGATACCAAAAGTTCCTTAGGTTGGGTTGGGATTTCTTACTTTCCCTAGGTCTATGCTGGCATTTTTGTCTGGTTTGAGCTTGCACGGGACTTGTGCATGCTAGCATTGATATCAGGCTTAGAAACCTGAGACTTGGCAGGTCACAGGCTAAGGGAGAACCTAATTTTCTGCTAAATAGTTTTGTGCTAAATAGTTGCAGTATTAAACCGGCTCCTAATGACTTTTGCTATACCCATAGATTAATGGCTCTCTCAACTCTCACTAGGAAAGTTTCCTTATGCAGCAGATAGTGATTAACACAGAAACTCACCACAGGCCAATGTGTAGAGAAAAAGAGACTGCAGAGTGCTTATCCCTGAATAGGACACCTGTGTCAAACTTCTGTCTCCCA
Organism: Nannospalax galili; assembly: GCF_000622305.1. NCBI lineage: Eukaryota > Metazoa > Chordata > Mammalia > Rodentia > Spalacidae > Nannospalax > Nannospalax galili. The sequence goes on along the minus strand of NW_008337053.1, from coordinate 1,926,875 downwards.
CGGCTCAGGGATCATGTGGAAGAGGGGAAAGAAATATTGTAAGAGCCACAGGTGGTGGATGAATACAAGGAAATAGTTTTCCCGACAGCTCATCAATTATGAACTCGCAGCAATGGTGACAGTATTTACTTTTTACGATAGACTTTAAAGACAAAGGTTGAATCTGAGTTTTTCTAATCCCCCATTTCCATTTCTGACAACATCCCTGACAGGTGGTTGGCTCCCTTGCATATTTCATGATGCAGCTGATTCCCCTGTTGGACACTTATTCATTACAACATTCAACCTCATAATTAGCTGAATTCTACTCAGTGTAGTTTCTACCTGCAGGTTATTAGTCAAATCATTGGTTTAATCCTTATAAACAAGATTAACCAGCTCTACCATGGATATGTCCAACACTGTGTCTAGTGTTGAAAGATTTTTAAAATTATTTTTATTTTGTGTGTATGCGTGTATTGCCTACATGCATGTAAGTGCACTCATGTCGTGCAATGCCTGTGGAGGTCAGAAAAGTGTGTCCATTCCCCTGGAACTGGAGTTATGGACAGTTGTTAGCTGTTATGTGGGTGCTGGAAATTGAACTCAAGTCCTCTGCAAGAGCAGCCAGTGCTCTTAACTGCTGAACCATCTCTCTAGCCCCAGGTGTTGAAAAATTTTGACATGTTAAAACATGATCCAACATCTAGCTCTAATTCCATTAGTATTTGAAATAATTTCTGTGTAGACATAAATATACACATGAAAAGGTAGACAATTTTTATAAATTAAAATGAGAGCCAGGTGTGGTGGTGCACACCGTTAATCCCAGCACTTGGGAGGCAGAGGCAGGTGGATCTCTGTGAGTTCAAGGCCAGCCTGGTCTACATAGTGAGTTCCAGGTCAGATGGGGCTATAGAGAGACCCTGTCCCAAAAAGACAAAAATAAAAAAAAACAATTAAAAAAATTAAAATGAGGAGGTGGAAGGGAGAATAAAGGGGCAATGGAGGGCAAATGTCATGAAAGTAATTACAAACATATATGAAATTGTTATAATGAAGGTAACGTGCACTTAATATATACTAAAGTGAATGAAAAAATCATGAGATAAAAAAACAGAAGTGACTATAATTGTACAGACACAACCACTCAAGACCGTTGTGTTGCACAATTTTAGAGAACCCCATCTCAGTGACCTTTATTAATGTATCTGTGTGCATTCACCTAAACATGCATCCTCAAATGGACTCATGTTGTACACGACTCTGAAACTTCCTATATAAACTTAATACTGTGATTAGATATGCCTTCTATATCTAACCATTTCTCCACATTGTTCTTATTTACATTTTTCTTTAACTTTTTATTTTGAAAACATTATTTTACTGAAAAAGTGGAGGAATACAGTGAACATCCCATGTTCTTCACCTTAGTTTTATGATTACCACTTGTCACACTTTCCTCTTTTACTAACACAGGTGCTCATGCATGTGCACACATTTTTTTTTTGTTGTTGAACCGCATGACATCAACTGTAGTCATCATGACATGGAACCCTAGAGGCTCTAAGAGCAGACATTATCTGGTGTCACCCCAATAACAGTGCCTCACACAAGAAATGTAACATTGCTAAATAAGATGCATTTTATTTTTCTGTTTCTCCAATTGCCACCCCCCCAAATACCTCATTTCTCAGAGCTGGTTTAAATTTCTGGCACAGTATCCCATTGTTGTTAACACATGGAACTTGACTTTTAATTCTCTTAAGCAGAATTTTTTGTTTAATTTTATATTTTTAATTTTACTTTTTTTAATTTTAATTTTTTAATGTCTTTTTTCTTGAATTTTTGGGCACTTCCTACAAAACATCTTAATCCTCTTTATTCCCTCCACCCCCCCACACCCCTATACAGCATGCCCCCTGGATTTCATGTGTTCTTTCATATATATTAAGGCCTACTGAGTCAAGTTTCTGTACCAGATGTTCCTTGGTGTGAGCTCATCCACTGGAGTCTAGTCAGCCTATCTAGAGTCTCTCTCTTAAAGAAGATCAACTTACCTCATCCAGAAGTAATCAGCTGCCAATTCTTGAGCTGAGGTTGGGGCCTGCTGCCCATTTCCCAGTTCTGTGCTGGGTTTTTGTCTGATTGAGTTTATAAGGGTCTTGTGCATTCTGGCATCATTGCTGTAAATTCATATAAACAAGTTCCCCGAGGCCTAGAAGACTGTTTCCTTATGATCCTGTACCAACCCTGGCTCTTACACTTTCTGTCTCCTCTTCCGCCATGGTCCTTGGGCCGTGGGTGGATCAGGTTTAATACAGGAGTCCTATCCAGGGACATGTACTCTGAAGGTTCTTATTTTCTATACTTTTGCTAGTTGTGGCCTTCTGTGTGCACAGTAGTCTGTTGCGTGAAGAAGCTTTGCTTGTGAGAGTTAAGAGATGCATCAGTGTTCTCTCTACCCCTTGTTCCACCGTGTTCCACAAGCCTTAGGTGTAGAGGTTCCATTGTAGATGTGTCACTTAGGGCTGTCTCTCAGACACTTATTCTGTGTGTGTGACCAGTTGTGGACCTTTGTAATCATCTCCTGTCTGTTGCAAAAAGAAGCTTCTTTGATGAGTGGTGACTGTTATACTTGTCTGTAAATATAAGCATTCATATTTAACATACAGTAAGAAATTACATTCATCTAGGGATATGACAGAGGTAGGATTTTCTGAACCCTCTCCAGCCATGTGTATCTGTCAGTGTTTACAGTGACACGCATGAGTTCCCTCCCATTGAGAGGGCTTTAAGTCCAATTAGGTAGTGCTTGATTACCTCCAAGATATAGGTGCCACTACTGCATAGCTGTAGTTTGTTGTGCTGGTCATTATTGTGGTTATTAGGCTTTAAATTTGGGGTTGGACTGTTGATTGATTTTCTCCCTCGGCAGTTTGCACAGTATCCTCTAGAACTCTGAGAGCCAGTCTTCAGGGAGGTGGTTTCTGTGTCAGTTCTAGCTCCATTGCTCCAAGTCCTGTGTCTGAAGTATGCCCTGTCTTCAGCAGTAGGGTCTTCTTCAAGTTCTGGGAGGTAATCAAAGACTCTGGCAATAAAGTGTGTTATTTTGAGAGTCTCTTGAATTTGCCTGACCAACAACTCAAAGGGAGGTTTTTTCCTGTCTGGCACTGTGTTTCTTATAATATAGTTTTCAGGTATGCACATGCACTTATGTTCAGATATTGTATGTGTATTTTCAGTAGGTTTTTGAGATAATACATTTCCCCCTGTTTTTTCACACCACTTAAGCTTTTTAAAAAAATTATTTATTATTTTTATTTTATATGTATGCATGTATTGCCTGCATGTAGGTAAGTGCACCCCTGTTGTGCAATGCCTGCGGAGGTCAGAAGAGGCTGTTGGATCACCTGGGACTGAAATTACAGACAATTGTTAGCTGTGATTTGAACCTGGGTCTTCTGCAAGAACAACTAGTGTTCTTAACCGCCAAGCCATCTCTCCAGTCCCTACACACCACTTAAGCTTTATTTATCTCTCCTCTCTCCCTGTCTAACCTCTGTCTCCCTCCCCAAAGTACCCATGTTTTCCCCTTAATAATACCTGTCTCCTGTTATCCCCCTTCTCTTGAGCTCCTTCTTCCCTGTTACCCCCAAGGGTTCCTTGTATATCCTTCCCTCCTCCCTTCTCAGTTGAATGCCCCAGTTTTCCCCAATTACCCCTTGGTAACATGTTTCCTACTGTCCCCTTCTCCTGGACTCTTTCCTTCCTCATTTTTTATTTTTTAATTAAAATATTTTTACGCATTTCGTATAATACATCTTGACCATATTTAGAGCCCCTCCCCTATCTGTAGCTTCCCATGGCCTCCCTGCTGGGTTTTATGCATTCTGTCATATATGTTTGAGACCCCTCATGTCAAGTTTGTGTCCCCATATGTCCCTCAGTGTGAGTGGTGTGTGTTCTTCCTCTGGAGCTTTGTCATCCTATCTAGTGTCCCTCTCTTAGAGAAGACCAACTCTCCCTCACCCAGCAGTGATCAGCTAAGGTTGGGGCTTCTTGCCCATTTCCCCAGCTCTATGCTGGGTGCTTGTCTGGTTTGATTTGCATGGGTCTTGTGCATGCTGTCACATCATTGCTGTAGGATTGTATGATGAAGTTCTAGTTGACTGGAAATCTCTGTTTCCTTGTGCTCATCTACCACCCCTGACTATTACGGTCTTTCCACCCACTCTTCCACAGTGGTCCCTGAGCCCTCGGTGGCAGAGGTTTAATATAGAAGTCCCATCCAAGGACGTGCACTCTGTAGTCTCTTATTCTGTACATTAAAAGGCCAGTGGGGCTTTCTGTGTTAATCACCATCTGTCACATGAAGAAGCCCCACTGGGAGAGTTGGGAGATGCACTAATACTGCTCTCTTTGCCTCTGTTCTACTATGTTCCTTGAGCCTTAGGTGTAGAGGTTGCAGTGTAGCTGTGTCACTTAGGATTGAGCACCTCACAGACACTATTCTCTGCACTTGGCCAGTTGTGGAATTCTGTAATAGTCTCTGTTGCAAAAATAAGCTTCTTTGATGAGTGGTGAGAGGTATACTAGTCTGTAAATAATTCTTTTTTACTTTTTGAGAATTTCATGCAGGAGTACTGTATACTGCATTTACACCACTTCCACACCTTCTTCCCCCCTTCCCCCGTCTCATGTCATCCCCATTCCCTCTCAACTTCTTGTTCTCTTCTTTGGTTATCACTGTTACATATACATTATATATAATATATGTAACATATATACATAACATATATATAACATACACATATATTATATATAATAATAATATGTATATGTAGTAGTAAATGTATATAATGCACTGAGTTCATTTAGTGGTGCTCACGTGTACATGCATTTAGTGCTGAACACTTGGGATTGGGTAACCTATTGGGGAGCACATCCCTGGAGAAATTGAAACCTCTCTCCCAGCATCCATTGATTATCTATGGTGTAGCTCTACGTGTAGGGGTGAGACCCTGTGAAATTTTCCTCATTCACGTTGCCATGCCAACTGTTGTCATTATGCGTGTTTTGTCAGCCTACCGTGTTGTGGAAATTTCATAGGTGCGGCTTCCCTGTCGTGTCTAGAATGCATTATTTAACAGCAGGCACCCTGGTCCTCTGGCACTTAGAATCTTTCTGCCCCCTCTTCTGGGGTGTTTGCTTAGTCTTAGATGGAGGAATTGCATTGTAGATATGTCAACTGGGGCTAGGTGTCACACAGTTGCTTAGGCATTTTGATCAGTTGTAGAACTTTGTAATAGTCTCAATCTGTTGTAAAAAGAAGCTTCTGCCATGCGGGTGCTGGGATTTGAACCCAGGTCTTCTGCAAGAACAACCAGTGTTCTTAACCTCTGAGCCATCTCTCCAGCCCCGGCAGGCACATGGCAGCTAACAACTGTCCATAACTCCAGTTCCAGGGGATCCTACAGCTTCTTTTGACCTCCATGGGCATTGCACGACATGGCTGCACTTACCTACATGCAGGCAATACATGCCTACACATAAAATAAAAATAATAGATAAAATATTAAAAAAGAAGCTTCTTTGATGAGGAGTGAGAGCTACCCTTTTATGTGAATACAAGGATAGAATCCCAGCACCCACATGCCAGCTAACAACTGTCTGTAACTCCAGTTCCAGGGGATCTGACATCCTCTTCGGTCCTCCTCGGGCATTGCATGATACTGGTGCACTTACCTACATGCAGGCAATACATGCCTACACATAAAATAAAAATAATAGATAAAATATTAAAAAAGAAGCTTCTTTGATGAGGAGTGAGAGCTACCCTTTTATGTGAATACAAGGATAAGTATTTAGAATATAGCAAGAAATTACATTGGTTTAGGGAAGTGAAGCAGTAGGTTCTCCTCTATGGTCCTCTCCAATCATGTGTATTGGCAATGTTTACAGTACCATGCATGAACTCCCTGCTATTGAGCATGCCTTAAGTCCAATTAGACAGCTGTTGCCTACCCCCAAGATAAAAGTGCCACTATTGCACCAATAGAGAGATTTTACTGGGCAGGTCAATGCTGTGTTTCATGTGCTTTATAGCTGGGTGGACTACTGGTTATTTTTCTCCCTTGGTAGTTTTCATAGAACCTTCTGATACTATGAAGGAGGCTTCTAGGTCTGTTCCAGCTCAATTTCTCCAAGTCTTGTTTTACTCTGGCCATTTTGTAGAATATTCTAGAATAGTTTCATTAAGTAATCCTTAGTCAATTTGTACTGATCATTTTGGTGCAAATACTATAGAAAGTATATTTGTCTTTTAATCAACAGTTGATTAGCTAATTCACAAGTTTTGTGTGAAGAATGCAGTGTTGGTCTTCCTCAAACAAAATGTCATTTTATAAATGAATTGCCAAGGCTATATAAGACACTTCTTTCCACATGGCTGTGCCTGTATGCTCCCTGGCATTGACTGGCAGAGGAAAGTGAGTCAAGCCCTTCTTCTGAGAGCTGTTTCAATGGCCACATGATTTGAGAGAGACCAGCCCTGTTTCACCATCATTGCATCATTCTGACTGGAACTGGTGTGTCTATAGGTTACATAATTTCTTGCAAATCTGCTTAATAAGATGGAAGGCTTTGTAAACCTCAAATATCCATTCATTTATTCATCCAGTCAATGAACTTTTTGTTTACTAATGTATTTTATGTATAGATAATGACGTTGTTTTTGAGAATCTAGTAGGTCCCCACCCCACACCCTTCTCTCCACTTCACGTCACTGGTGGCCTGTTGCCATTCCACCTCATTTCTCAAAATTACTCTTCTCATGGTCTCCTTTCTAGCATCATACTCTATAGCCACACTCACTCCCACTTAGATACGCACACAAAAACATTATAATCTAGGATCCACACATGACAGAGAACATGTGAGTTTTGTTTTTGGTAGTCTGTGTTACCTCCTTTAACATAACACTTTCCAATTCCATCCATTTCCTTCAAATTTAAATTTTCTTTATAGCTGAATAAAATTTCATCATCCAGTCATCTTTTGATGAACAGCTAGGCTGATTCTGTTTCCTTGCTATTGTGACTAGAGCGGCCGTGAACATAGACAAACAAGTATTTCTGTGTCAGAATATAGAGTTCATGGCTACATGTCTGGGTCATACGGTAGCTCTCTTTGTAGCAAAATTTTATTTAGTCGATATTTCTAATTCTACCTCAAAGTGTCTCTACATGTCTCCTCCAGATGGAATCACTTTTTTGAGATAATATTTTATAATTCACAAAACTCATAGGTTTAAGGACCTTCCATACTGATTTTACTCCATCGTGGCTGCACCAGTTTATACTCTCTCCACTGGGGAATGAGGATTTTTCTTCTCCCACATCCTTGTCAGCCTGCAGTCTCTTTTCATGATGGTAGACTAGGGTGAGGGGGAATCTCAAAATAGTTTTAATTCACATTTCCCTGATGGCTGAGCCTGAACACTTAAAAAGAAATACTTCTTAACCATTTATGTTTCTTCTGAGACCATCCAATGTAATTAGCCCATTATTGATTGGCAGTTTCCAGTTGACATTTTTTTTTTTTGAGATGGGGTCTTACTAGGCAGCTCCAGTTGGCCTGGAACTCACTATGTGGACCATTCTTGACTGGCCAACCTTGATCTCACAGCAATCCCCTTGTTTCTGCCTTCCGAGCACAACTGCCATGTGCCTGGCACAGCTGACATTTTAAAAAACCATGTTTTTTATTTCTAAATGATTCAGTGACTGACAGTAGATATTTGTGGGTATGGTGTGATATTTCGCTATATGAATATCATATGTAATAAGAATACTAAGGTAACTGGCATATCTATCAACCCAGGCATTTATCATTTCTTCTAATAAGCATTTTTGCCTACAGTACACCAGACGCAAAATATTCTTGAGTTCCAGTGGCTTTTAAAAATACAGAATTATCTTTATACAATTTAAAAAATTACAGTACAATGGTAATTTAAAAACAGTTTGTTAAATATTACAACATGTGTTATATTTGCCAGTGAAACATAGAGCAAACACTTTCAGATAGGTCTGGGGTCCCTGGAGGAGATGCCGTGCTGAGGCGTGCTGGGCTTTGGTGAGATGTCCCACATTTACAGCATCTCCTAAAGGTGTTCTTGCAGTCCTCTGTACTTTCAGCATCACTGGGAAGCACAGGCCATTGGGAATGTTTGTGAAAACATGGAAGCCAGCTGCACTATAGCATGAAAACAATGCCGGAAAACAATGTTTTCTTCCCAGATAGGCCCACTTTACTATTGCCATATTCATGTCTCATATTCTTCAAAATGTGAAAAATCCAAGCCAGTCAACTCAGACTTTTAAAATATGATGAGAGTCAATTTTCTGTTTGTTCTTTTTAATTTATCCTTTCAGTCTCAAAGACAATTGTTTGAAAGCATGTGTCTGTTTTTTCACAAAGCAATCAGAAAGAGCGTGGTTCATGTGTGAAATACCTAATTCTGATCACATTGCTTTGAATCAAAGGAAGGGTAATTAACAGCTTGCTTTAAACTAGCTAAAGCTGCTTTTGATTCCAAAGTGAGTTGTGGAGCCAGCACGCTTCACTTCGTAAGGGAAGCTGGCCACAGGGGTTTATGGGCTACGAGGTGGCTGAGGAACTACACCAGGCTGCCCTGTCTTCTGTAGGCCCCAGGCACTTTTGCCTTTGTTTTCTCCACCCTTCATAAAAATATTAAGAATTATGTTTTAATGACCATGTCAGCACAAAGACAAATATAATTCAGGCTGAATTCATTATTATATATCGGTTATTGCTATATTATTTTTTTCTCCTGATTTTAAAATAAATGAAAATTAAAACATTTTGCGGGGGCCTTTAAAAGTGTGGTGGGGTCTGGGCATTTTGCCCACCATGCTTCCTGGATAAGTTGGCCCTGAATCAACAGTCCTAGCAGTCTTCTAGGGAGCAGGTCTGTGTATCCCAGGCAGGAGAGAGAGAGACAACTTCTTAGTTCCTTGCTGGGCCTATGGGCCTGTCAAGGAGGCCTAACATGAGAGTAGAGCTTTGAAGTTATTTCTACCTTCCCAGACTTCTGACTCCCAGCAACGTAAGATACAATATCTACGTGGCTTCAAGCATCTGAGTTTGTGGTTATTAGAGCAGCAATAGAAAGTGGAAAGAGTTCTGGAACAATCATTCCTCTACTCTGTTGCCGACAGATTTCAGGTTGGGATAGGGACAAAAAGCAAGGGGAGGCTGCTGAATGTCCTGGGGAGGCTGGGATGATACGATTCTGGCTCAGACCAGGGCGCAGGCAAGGAAGAAGGAAGGAACGACCAGGTTCCGGGTACATCGCGCTCTTCTTTAGCCTACGGTGCTCATGCCCTAGTATCTCTTTTAAGTGCTTATTATTTCTGTTTTTCTTTTCTTCTTTTCATGCTGGGACTGATGATAGACTATTAGCAGGACCAGCTGAGGAGGGACTGTGGAGAGGCCCTTCACATCTACTTATTTTAGTGGCCTGTATTCATTGTACAGAAAATTCCTTTCATATATAGAAGTAGTTTTATATAAAATCTAGGATGCAAAAATCAGAGCCTTTGATGTTTGTCTTTCTGAGTGTGGCTTATTTCACTTAATAAAATGATATACAATTGCATTTATTTTATAGAAAATAACATAATTTATTCTTTATGACTGAATAAGACACACATACAATGCTTTCTTTATCCATTCATTGATTCTGAAATGTGACTATTATGAATAGTGTTGCAATAAACAAGAATACAACACCCCCCCTTTAATTTCCCCATGCCAGGTGGCTGACAACCCCACATTCCTCTCCAGTAAATGCTTGCACACTAGATTGGATAAAGTGCTTGACGAAACAACCGGACACCCTCTGTATATACAGCTATGTCAATTCATGGGACAGGCAGGGGTGCATTTCGACTGCCTGTCTGGACGTGGCTTTCCTTCTCTCTGCTTCTTGTGGCTCTCTTGATCTTCCTCTGCTTCTTTACTGGGTGCATTTTTGTGGCGCATCATGCTTTGCAGCCAGTTGCCATCTTGTTTTTTTATCAGTTAGAATTCAGCCATGCTCAAAGGAGCTGAAGAAATCATTCTGGAATAAGTCCCTTTTTGTTGGCTCCAGCAAATTTTATTTGCCACATGGGTTCAGGGACCTGAGGTACTAATATGCACTAAAGAAACTCAATTTATAGCTCCACACATATTAAAATGACTAATGGGATTTTGTGAGACCCTAGAGGCATTACACAGAGAAGAAATCTTAGCTCTGCTTCCCATGTACCCTTCTTTGCTGTCTTGGATTCTTTCTTCTGCTTTATGACAGGTTGTTGCTTTTCCATAGATTGTCAGAATATGTCTTAGAGTAGAGAGCTACCTTTCATCGTCTAAGTACTTATGATTCCAGGAGCAGATTGCGAATTTTTTCTTTTTGAATGATAATGCTGTGGAGAGAAAGGAGTGGCTATTTTCCATCTTTAGAGAAAGAATTCTGATTCTGGTCCAATCTATGAAAGTGCATTTTTTTTCCTCTATAGGTCATCAAATTAGAAAGGAATGCAGAATGAAAACCAAAGACTAAAACTGGCCCATATAAGAAAGTTTCAAAGAAAGCAGGCAGTTGTGAACAGGGGTATGGGAGGGTTCTCATCAAGGACTTCCCAAAGTTGCTAAGAAGGAAGCAGTCAAGTCCTAAAGTAGACCTCCACAGTGAAGTAGAGACCAGGCATGAAAAAATGAAGCAGAAGTCACTGGGCAGCCAGGCACGGTGGGCACAGTTGGAATTCCAAGCACTTGGCAGGTTGAAATGGGATTGCAAATTCAAGGCGACTCTGAATAATTTAGAGAAACCCTGACTTAAAATAAAATACAAAGGCCTAGAGGTAGAGTACTTGCCTAGCATGTGCAAGGTGCTGGGCTCAATCCCCAGAACCAGAAAAAAAAATCATTGGGTTCCAATGTTAATTGGGGAGGGATATATAGTTTGAAATACAACATGGTATACTGCATTTGATGAAAGGCCTCTTCCTGCTCTCCTTGACCTCTATACCATGGCACATATCCTAGTCATCCTCAAAGTATTACCCATTACCTCCTTATTCCCAGAATCATTGCCAAGACTCTTTCATAAGGAAGGCAATTCTATGTTTGAATCCTGACTCCATTGCATCATCTTCTTCTGGCTTTGCTTCCTTGTCTGCAAAGTGGGGGTAAGAAAAGCATATACCTAATAGCATTAGTTTGAAAATTTATGAATAACGTGTGCAAGCAGTTCATGCAATATCTAGCTTTCAACAAACAAACATTACCTATTATCATTATTATTTAGTAGATTTTCGATCTCCAGTCACGAATCTATTGGTATAGAAAGCTAAAATACAAGGGCTTAACTAAACATTTTATTGACTTTATTTGTAATTTATGTAATCCAGTTCACGTTTGCCAGAAGGATGAATTTGTTGTGAGGCTATAGTAGGCTGCAGAGGGAATAAAGTTCTCAATAAATCAGATTTTCCAACTATCTGGACCTGATGAGCAAATTGGCTCAGCCAAGAGGAAAACAAACCCAAGGCCCTTTAGTATTTATTTGAATGCCCTAACTTTGTTTCCAAGCTCTTTTGTGAGAAAAAAACAAAAACAAAAACAAAAAAACCCCAAACCATTGTGGGAAGATTTGTTTTTTGCCTCAATTCTCTTTAGTTTTCTGCTTAAATGTCAATAAACCCCAGAAGCGGCAGGTCACTGTGGGGTCTCAGAAGGAAACCCCTCTCAGGGTACGTTGTTCAGTTGTGTCCGTCCGAATGTGTTCTTGGAGTCAAATCAGGAGCTCTTGGAGGCTGGGGAACTCATTTCTTTAAAGCTTTCCCACTCCTCCTTTCCTCTGTCTTTAATGAATTACTCTGGCTTCCAACCACACAGACCAGATTTTGAAGAATGAAAGAAAATTAAGGAAGAAAAGGCTTAAGTTATTGATTTAGCTTGAGAGAGTTTTCTGAAAAATTTAGCCCACCCCTCCAAAATTAACACAATCCCACACCCTAAGTGACTCTTTACACATTCTTCAGTGTTTGGGTGGGTCTCAACCTTTCTCAAGAAATCTCAGCCTATACCATCCAGACCCCAAATTCTCCATTTAATTGTTTAATGACTTTTGGGGGATCTAAAGCCAACTGCCCAAAGGCTGTCTTTAAAACCACATTTGCCAAGGGGCCAAATACTTCAAGACTGATTGAAGAAAGAGCTATGTTTATTAATTAGTGTGATCACTCATGAGTCCAGTGGGCGCCTCCTCCCTCTCATTTTCACTCTTGGTCTTGTTATCAGACCTCCTGTCCTCATAAGTAGTTGTGAATATTAAGCTGTTTTGATCTGTTCACAGACAAACCGATTAAAACAGGGGCGTAAATGATCTACTTTTTTTTCTTTTCTGACTGGAACTGAAAGATAGCTAATGTGTAATTTATTGTATTATGATGGGAAAGAGTCCAGATTAGGAAAAACGTGGGCGTTGTCTTCAAAGACCTGGAACAGACTCGATGGTCATTTGCCAATTTTCACTGAAAATATTCAGAAAATGATTTCAAGACCCTCTTGGGAAGCAGTAATATAAACAGCTTTTAGATGGACTCTCCAGGTTTGAGTGATTTACCTTTTTGGCTTATTTGCTATTTAGCTTTCTTTTAAAAAGGATTTTTTTAATGTCTGCAATTTTATAGTATATAGTTTGAGAATTTTATACGTGCATATGAAAGACTTTCATGGTATTTTTCTGATTGCAAAGTGCTTTTCACACATTTCCTCATTAATGATTATCACACAAAGTAGGATTACTTTCCCGAGAAGTCACGGGCGGGCGAGGAGAAGCCCTGAGCTAGAGTCCATGAGGGAAGCTTCAGAAGGACCTAGGGCTCTTGCATCAGGATCTGAGGGTGTTCCTATCACCAGAATCTTGTATCAAACATTCCCAGGAGGTGCTGAGTTGCTGCTCTCCCTTTAAATTTGTGTCTTAAGTGATCTGACAGTGCTTCAGGATGTGTTGAATGCATCCTCTACCTCTACTTGGAAAGATAAGAAGAGTGAAAATAAAGTGTTTTTTCTTTAGTCTTTAACTGGGAATGGATTTAACCAATCATTAGCCCATTCAGATAATTACTTTTGGGGGGAGGATTAGAGACTATAGGCTAATTATCCCGAGAAAAGGTTATTCTTTTTGGTAAATGCACTCTGACATTTCAAGCTTATTTGTAAGTGACCTCTTCCTAAAATGAGTGAGTACCCTTATTTGGTTACTGTGGAGAATGGAACAGGAAGCACAGGGTTCAAGGACAAGTGTTCTTTGAGTGCTTCACAGCTAATGCAGTTGTTTGAGGTGAATATCAAACTTTATTGGCCTTTGCAATTTGGGGGGAGTGAAGGCTATTTCCATCATCCACATGGAGCAGGACTTTGGAGGTTTTACCCATTTTCTATATTCTGAAGTGGATTCAAAACCAAGTCTGAGAGATCTCTGCCTCTGCTGACGGCTGTTCTCTGGAATCACTAGGAGGCTGAAAACTGGCATCCCACGTAGGGCATGCCTCTGCTCGTTCCCTCAGCTGTCACAAATGACATTCCCTGGGTTGTTACAAAACACAGCTCTAGGAACCTGAGCTTTATGTAACTGATATCAAGCAATGAGTTCTTTATGAGGCTTTCTTAGAAAAAATAGCATCTAAGCCAAGAACTAGAGTATTTGCTTTTCCCGAGAAGTTGTTTTTTATTATTAGCAGACTGGAAAATAAAAGCAAGAGAGGGGCCAGTGAGATGCTCAGTGGGTAAAGGCACATGCCACACAAGCCTGGTGACCTGTTTGATCCCAGGAACCCATGTAAATGTGGAAGTAGAGAATGGACTGCCACATACAACTATGGCCTGCACGTGGGCATGTGCATGCACACACACACACATTCATTCTTGCATCTCTCATCATTCTTGGCTCTGGCGACCCTTACCTTTGCTTCTAATCCTACTCTACTGCTTTAAACTGTGTTTTTTTTCTGTTACACATTCTTAAATGGTTAACTTAAAGATGATATTGGAATTAACACTTTTCATAGGGCTGAGAATATGATTTCTTCTTCATATCTAAAGTTGTTTAATTACCTAGATATAGAATTCTAAGTTCTAAAACATTTTTCCTTAAAACTGGAGGAATCAATCTGAGGTCTTCTAACATCTTTGTTGCTGATGAGACATTTCACAGGTCTTATTCTGTGTCTGGGCCTAACCCGGATTTTCTTCTTGTCCCTAGCACTCAAAATTTTACCATCAGTGAGTCCATTTTAATTAACCCTGAGTGGTACCTAATGGTCCTTTCACTTTGAGGACCTATAGCTCTACTCTGGAGCAGAGAAAATTTCTTCTATTTATTTGATCATTTCCTCCTGTTTATTACTGATCTCCCTTCTCCTGTTTTCTTTTTTATATTTTCCTTTGCTTTATAATTTTGATACTCATGTAAAGAAATTTCTTGTCTTATCTGTTCTAGTTTTCCCCCTGAATATTTTTTCCAGGATTTTTTTTCTCACTCTCTTTTTCTTTGTTCGTATCAGCTTGCTCTCGTCTCGTAGCTGGTAACATGGCTTCTCACATATATTCAAGGTCATAGTTAGAGTTAAGAAGAAGTCGTCCATTTGCCTACTTACCTTGAGAATCGTCTCTTCCTCACGGATCTTTCTTCTTTGACTAGTGGTCTCTTTTAGGTGTCTGATGACTTACAGTTACTGGTTTGTATTTAAAGGACTAGATAGATTAAAACGATTCTCTACCAGAGCTCTCCCTTAAATTGGGAGTCTAGTGAGCTGGCAGGCTTTACAGTGGCCAGGCAAACAGTCTGGAAGTTTCACAACTGCCTGGCAAGACTGGATTTTCTAGGGCCTGAGTTTACTGTAGGTGCTGTGAAGGGACCGAGTTCTTCCTTTGAGGCCCAAACACTCATTCTTTGCTTTCTCCTGTGGCTCACTCTTTTTTCACGGAAAAAAGAAGGGGTCAGGGAACATATTATCCCACTATTTGACGATGTTCCATATATGAAGTGATAATGTCATTTATCATTCAAACGGAGATACTTTTTTTTTTCTGGTTGTGCTGAGGATGGAATCGGGACCTTATGCATATTAGACAAGTTCTCTGCTACTGAGTTACATCCCCAGCTCCAAACAGAAATACTTTTGAGAACGAGAAAGGATCCTAATAATTACTTTGCAAAAATAATACATGTAGACCGAAATTGTCATTCTGTCTGTAACATACCATTGTACTCTGAATTTGAGCCTACCCTGTCAGAGAATGACTCTTCTAATTTGTTTGGCCGGAGTTATCTTTTCTAGTCATAATGATTCCTTCCACTTTCTGGTTTATTTCCTAAGGTTTCTTCAAAATTAATAAGCCTCTATAATCATATTCTGGTTTTCTAGCACTGTATTTCTATTCTTTTTTTAAAAAAGATTTTATTATTTTTATTTTATTTATTATTTTTACGAGTGTATTGCCTGCATATGTATAAGTGCACCTGTGTCATACAATGCCCTCAGAGGTCAGAAGAGGGCATCAGACTCCCTGGAACTGGGATTATGGATGGTTGTTAGTTACCAGGGGTGCTGGGAATCGAACCTGGTTTCTCTGCAAGAACATCCAGTGCTCTTATCTGCTGAGCCGTCTCTCCAGCCCCCATATTTCTATTCTTTTAAAAAATATATTTTTGTTTATCTATTTTATGTGTGTGTGTGAGTGTATTGCCTCCATGTGTGTACATGTACCCGTGTCATGCAATACCTGCAGAGGTTAGAAGAGGGCATCAGATTCCCCTGGAACTGTAGTTACAGATGATTGTTATTCGCCATGTGGGTGCTGGGAATTGAACCCGGGTCCTCTGGAAGAGCAGTGTTCTAGTTTGTTTCTCCATTGCTGTGACAAAATGCTCCTACCAAAACCAACTTGGGGAAAAAAGGGGTTATTCAACTTATATCTCCCAGGTCACAGTTGATCAGGGAGCCCAAGGTAGGAACTCAGGGCAGGAACCTGGAGGCAGGAGCTGGAGCACAGGCCATGGAGGAACGCTGCTTACTGGCTTGCTCTTCTGGCCCCTGCTCAAACTGTTTACTGTTTTCTTTTTCTTTTTTTTTTGTCTTTTTGAGACAGGCTCTCCCTGTAGTCCCAGCTGACCTGAACTCACTATGTAGACCTGGCTGGCCTTGAACTGAACCTGTTTTCTTATACAACATAGGCCCACCTGCCCAGGGGTGGCACCACCCACAGTGGGCTGGGCCCTCCCACATCACTCAGTAATCAAAAAGGTGCCCCACAGACATGGCCACAGGCCAGTCCAATGGAGACAATTCACCAATTGAGGCTCCCTCTACCCAGGTGTGTCAAGTTGACAGCTAAAGCTGTCTGGCCCAAGCAGCCAGTACTCTTAACTGCCGAGCCATCTCTCCAGTCCTTTGTTTCTGTTCTTATGAAAATAATTGCTGTAATTTCATGGAGACAGGAGAAAGCAGATAGGCAAAAAAACATCTGTTTGCCATCTTAAACTGGGAGTTCATTTACTTTTTTCAGTCTACTTAGCACATGCTGACTTACTTTGCTCCTTTTGGAGCCAGGAAAAAATCAATGATTAATTATGGAGTTGTGGGGTTGTACTGTACAACATAAACCTCATGGTGACCGTTTTCCTTTCTACTGAAATCATACCATGAAACAGGAAATATAAGACTAAATCAGACAGCTGCAGAGATATTCCCCATGAGAATTGTTGTGGGGGATTTGTTTCTAGCTTCCTTCCCTTACAGTATATGACTCTCCCATCTCATGCTGTCACAGCATACAGAAGAAAGTTAATTCCTGCAAAGAGAATTCAGGCCTACCACTGTCAAGCTAGTGGAGGAACACTTTAAAGATTTAGAGCCAAGGCCAGAATTTTACGCAGCTTCATGAGAGAATACAAAAATATTCTGCCAGAATTATTTCATGAGATCTTAGTTCATGAAGACAGTGGTCACTGAAAACCCAGATGAGAAGATGAAGACGTAATCACAAAGATTTAGAAGCAAAAAGAGGATGAGAGGATGTCCTGGAGTGAATCAGGCCTTAGCGGGCAAGGGTAATGTGAAAACCAAGAGGATTCAAAGTGACCTATCATAGGAGTGACTTGATCACTTTTGCAAGAGCTGGTTGTAGTCTTTTAGAATATGGTTATGGGGCCTGGGAGATGACTCTTCTGGTAAAGGTGCTTGCCACACAAGCCTGGCAGCCTGCATTTGATCCCTGGAACCCATATGAAAATGGAAGGGTAAGAATCCATAAAGTTGTCCTCTGACCTCCAGATGTGTGATGGGGTACATGTGCCCACATACATACAATGTATTTACACACACACACTCACACACACACACACACACACACACATACACATAGTAGATATGATTTAAAAAATTTAAGCGATCCACATGCCTTTGATTCCAGAACTCAGGAGGCAGAGGGAGGCAGATCTTTGTGAGATTGAGGCCAGCTTGGTCTACATAGTGGGTTCCAGGCCAACTGGGGCTACAGGGAGACCCTGTCTCAAAAACAAGCAAAGTAACAAAAAATTTAGAATGTGGTGTGTAGGTGCTAGCAGATGGTTTCTACTTGGTTTGTAGGATAAAGATTGCGGTGTTTGGAATAGGTGCAATGAAACACAGAACTGCCGAATTTTGCTCTTGGGTATACATCACACAAATGTGAAATTTGAAGATAAGTCATCTGGATGTATACAATTTAAGCCAAAGTCAATTAATATTCAAATTAGTATATCCAGTTTTTGATTTGGAGCAGAAATTAATCTATAAATTCCATGCGGCGTGCTAGTGGGCCAGGCTACCTGTGGCCACTGTCTCAATGACATCCACTGTGTTCCTGTTAGTGATTTTGTTAGTCCTGGGTGAAGGTAAGGATATGTAAATAAATTGCCTAGATTTTTAAGCTTTGATATTGCCTCACCCTCCAAGTACCATTTTGAGTTTTGACTTTTTTCCTTGTTGTAGACAAATGAGGAAAAAGAAGCAGTTGTGCGTTTATAAGAGTTGAAGAGGACTGAAGAGTTTTTTTTTCAAGCAGGTGCTTGGTTGAATGGTTGCTTCTGGGTATCCATGGCGAGGAGGCCCACTCAGGTGCCATCAGCTGCTGATATCAGCCCATTACTGTTCTTAGCAGCAGCTGGATGACTGACTAGAGTGGAGGAATGACTACAGAAAACTGACTTTATTGGACAGGCAGGAAGGAGCCCGTTCAGGTGCTAAACAAACACTGTACCCCACAAGTGCTAGGAGCACAAATGTAACCCAGAATATGGTTGTCACTGATCAGGGGAAGCCATCAGTGATGACCTTCAGATGGGGATGTGGGGGGCAGTTGAGCCATAGGAGTCACAGAGACAGATTACATTGGGATTTTGGAAAAATAGTTTTTACAATTCATGGTGTCTGAAATGGGGGTGGTCAAACATATACTTTTCTTTTCTTTCCCCTCTCCAGTACCCCCATTGTTCCCCTTTCCTTCCCTCCACCAGTTCTTCTCTTTCCTGTCTTCTTGCTTTTCCCTTCTTCCCTCATACGTGCCTTGAAGTCACTTTCTGCCCTACAGTCTCCTTTATCTCTGTGGTTGGATGTACTTTGCCTAAACCCAGTCTCTTAATCCATGTCTGCCTTCTTACTGCTCACTTGTCATTTTGTCAGAGAACTGTGGAATTTGAGGTCCTCGGGTGGGCTGGTTAAGTCACTGTGCAAGTCCACCATTGACCTCTGATGATCCATCTGCTGACTCTTCCCAGAGCTTGAGATTTTCTGGCAGCAGCTTTCCGGTAAACGTGGGACACGAGTTTGCTACCCTTACTGCAAAACAAGCAGTATTTCTAGGCACTGGTATTTCTAGGCACGGCCTTTGCTTTGTAAATTTTTATTTCTGTGCTGTCATAAACTTTGGGCTTGTCTTTTTACTTGTGTATACCAACATATGCATTTCCTTTCTGAAGAGATTTTACTCATTGACTGCTTCGGCCACAGGCAGGTTGCAGTCTCTTAATCATAGAACATTTCTTTTGCTATGCTTGGTTATTTAGAAATATCACCTTTGGGTTGACGGCCACAGGGAATAAGTCGGTGACTTCATTTACTACTTCTGTACATTATCTAGCTGTGTTATATCTTATTTTTTTTGTGTGTGGAAAAAATCATTTTCAGAGTACATTTGGTTTTTAGTGTCTCTTCTCATTTAGAAATCATATGAAGAGAAAGGACCTTTGTGGAGCAGAATGGATATAGAAACCAGATACAATGCTTTGCTTTATACGTACCATTGAAAAGACAATGAAGAGATTACAGCTTTTCATCTTGGGACTTTCTTTAAAAACTTTTTGGGCGTGTGTATGCATTCTGGTGTGTGTGTGTGTGTGTGTGTGTGTGTGTGTGTGTGTGTGTGTGCATTCCTGTGTGTGAATATGTGTAGTGGTCAGAGGACAGTCAGGCATCAGTCCTTGTTTTCTACCTTCTTTGACACAAGGTGTCTGTAAGTCCAGCTGGCCTCCAAGCTTTCAGGGACTCTTGTCTGTATCTCTCATCGCCCTATAGGAGTGCTGGGATTACAGGAGTCTGAGCCATGTGTCCAGCTTTTACATTAGTTCTGGGGATTCAAACTCATGTCCTATGCTTGCGCAGCAAGTGTTTTTACCCAGTGAGCCATCTCCCTAGCCCCATCTTGGGACTTTCTACCTGGGGTTCCACATTTAGGTTGATTTTGATTTTTTCCTTTGATTTCAAAGGAAAGAACTCTGATCGAAAACCAAAGTAACCTAGTGATGTTATTTTAATGAGTTATCTATTTTTGTGGGCTTAAAATTTAATTTCATACCTGATTTTTCTTTCTTTTAGAGGTAGAGCGGGTGGTGAAAGCCAATGACCGTGAATATAACGAGCAGTTCCAGTACACTGTGAGTAAACACATCGCACTTGTGCTAGGGTGGGGCTTGCCTCAGGCCTAGAAGTGGGATTTATGCTTTTGTAGACCCTTCTGACCATTAAAAGCTTTATTTCCTGGCTCGTTTTAAAAGCAAGGCTCCACGTGTTTTCACACATATTTCTCTTCTGCTCTAACAGGTCCTTGGTATGCTTATTGGCATGGGAAGATGAGTTCTTTCTCAAGAATTTCTGCTTAGTTCATTTTGGTGCCCATTTGGATAGAATATGGTGGAAAAATATGAAAGGGGGTTTTAAAACATTAGTTGGTAAAGGAATTGGTAGTACCAAAATTAAGAAATTTTGGAAGAATATGAAAAAGTCTGTGCATGAGAAACTTCTTAAATGCTGAATTATTGTATTTACAAAGTGGTGAGAATTATTAGTTTAAATGCTCATACAGGCACTGGCCAGAGAAGAGAGAGTTTTGGCCAATGAGTATTTTAATATTTGCTACTATTTTTTTAAAACCAGGACTAAGTGAAAATTTAATTATTTATTTTTATTTTTTTAAATTTTTTGTTGGTTTTTTTGCATTTCTTTTTTTAAAAATTTTTAAAAAATAGTTTATTGAGAATTTCATACATGCATATAAGGTGTTTTGATCAAATCCATGTCCATTCCCTCCCCTACAACTCCCCCCATATTCTCCCATCACTTTTTTTCTGATCACTTCATGTACTCTTTCTTCTTTGATTTATTTTTTTAATGGGGCTTTTTGCTACTCTAATATTCCCCCCTCTGAAGAGGTAACC
>NW_008337053.1:1900771-1904544 GCF_000622305.1 Nannospalax galili | reverse complement strand
TTTTCTGTCCATTTTGGAAAATATATCCATTCCTATATCCTTTTAACATCTTTTACATTCTCATTTTCTTTTTTTAAAAAAATAATTATGAGACATAATAGCATTTATTATGAATAGATTTTCCATCTGCTGTGAGATTTCTTTTCCCAGTGGATGTTAAGCAATACTTATTTCCTTTTAAGGTTCTAGTGTCAAGCCAATGTTTGATTAAAGTTTTACTGGGGAACCAATGAATTTATTGAGCTTACTTATGAGATAACTGAGGGGTTGCTGAGGTATATGTATGACCTGAGGGTATGCACACTGGAAAGCCTTTACCCAGCATGGGTCATGCCTTCTCTTCCTACCCTTCCCCAGATTGTATACTTTAGCCCTCCCCAAATCCAGGAGACCATGTGTTATTAGGGTGAAATTATATACAGTTGGCTGGGAAGAGTGGATACTCCAGTAAGGGTCCAATGACCCTGCTTAACCATCCTTTAGTGAATGAGCATAACCATCAACAAGCCCAATTGTGACGATGTTTAAAGATCAAGCTCAGCTAAAGTCATGATGATGGTAGTTATTTCATGCAGAAGGGACTGTTGTATAGCATCATCTTATTAAACGGACCTGGAATTTGAAAGGATTTGGTGCGAGGATCCACATATGAGGGAGAACATATGTCATTTGTTTTTCTGAGTCTGTGTTACTTCACTCAGTATAACAGTTTCTAGATCCATCCATTTACCTGCAAATTTCATTATTTCATCTTTCTTTACTGCTGAATAGAACTCCATTGTGTAAATGTACCACATTTTTGTTAACCTTACTTGTGAGTTGAGGGACACTTAGGTTGCTTCCATCTCTTAGATATTGTGAAAAGAGCAGCAACAAACATGGTCGTACAAGTGTCTCTATAATAGGACGAGTCCTTTGGGTATATGCCAAGGAATGGTATAACCAGGTCATATGGTAGGTTAATTCTTAGTTTTTTAAGAGCTCTCCACACTGTTTTCCATACAGGTTTCATGAGTTTGCAGTCCTACCAGCAGTAAATGAGCAATCCCCTTTCTCCACATCCTCACCAGCATTTGGTATCATTTGTTCTCTTGATCCTAGCCAGTCTGGTTGGGGTAAGGTGATACCTTAGGGTGGTTTTAATTTGCATTCCCCCAATTACTAATGATGTTGAACACTTTTTGAGATGTTTCTTAGCCATCTTTATTTCTTCCTTTGAGAACTCTCTGTTTAGATCTTTAGCCCATCTCTTCGTTGGGTCATTTGGTTTCTCGATTCTTTGTTTTTTGAGTTCTTTATATATACTGGATGTTAAACCTCCATCAGATGTGTCACTGGTGAAGATGTTTTTTCCACTATGTGGGTTTTTCTCTTCACTTTTTTGATTGTTTCTTTTGCTGTACAGAATCTTTTTGGTTTAATGAGTTTCCACTTGTTGATTGCTGACCTTAGTTCCTGAGCAACTTCTGTCTGATTTAGAAAATCTTTTCCTACACTTATATCTTGTAAGTTACTGCCAATATTTTCTTCTAATAGAATTTCAGAGTTTGCAGTTTCACATTGAGGTCTTTGATCCATTTGGAGTTGACTTTTGTGCAAGGTGAAAGATAAGGATCTAGTTTCATTCTTCTACAGGTGGAGATCCAGTTTTGCCAGCACCATTTGTTGAAGATGCTGTCTTTCCTCTATTGTGTGTTCTTGGCATCTTTGTCAAATAACAGGTGGCTGAAATTGTGTGTACTCAGGTTTGTATCTTTAATGATGTTCCATTGATCTATGTATCTATTTTGTGCCAGTACCATACTGTTTTTATGACTATAGCTCTGTAGTATAATTTGAGATCTGGTATCCATCCAGCATTGCTCTTTGTAAGCTCAGGGTTGCTTTGGCTATCCTGGGTCTTTTGTGCTTCCATACGAATTTAAGGATGGTTTTTCTAATCCTGTGAAGTATGTCATGGGGATTTTGATTAGGATTGCATTGAATCTATATATTGCTTTTGGTAAAGGATGGTCATTTTCACAATATTATTTTTTCCAATCCATGAGCATGGGAGATCCTTCCATCTCCTGGTGTCTTCCTCAATCTCTTCCTTTAATGATTTAACATTTTCATTGTAGAGATTTTTGGTGTCTTTGATCAGATTTATTCCAAGATATTTTATTATTATTATTATTACTATTATTATGTTGGTGTTTTTGAGACAGGGTCTCCCTGTATCCCCAGCTGACCTGGAACTCACTATGTCTCAAGTGCTGGGATTAAAGGTGTACACCACCATGCCTGGCACAATATTGTATTTTTTTTGCAGTAATTGTGAATGGGAGCATTTCCTTGTATTCTTTCTCCAATTGCTTGTTATTGGTATATAGAAAGGCTACTGATTTTTGTAGATTGATTTTATAACCTGCCACTATACTGATAGTGTTAATCAGTTCTAGGAGTTTTCTGGTGGAACTTTTGGAATCTTAGTTATAGTATCATAACATCTGCAAATAGTGAAATTTTGACCTCTTCTTTTCCAATTAGTACTCCTTTAATTTCCTTCTCCTGTCTTATTGCTCTAGCAAGAGTTTCAAGCACTATATTGAAAAGGAGTGGAGATAGTGGACATCCTTGTCTGGTTCCTGAATTTAATGGGAATGCTTCCAGTTTTCCTCCATTTAGAATGATGTTGGCTGTGGGTTTGTTGTATATAGCTTTAATTATATTGAGGTATGTTCCCTCCAGTCCAGTTCCCCCTAGGGACTTTAAACATAAATGAATGCTGTTCCTCAGGGGTCACAATTGCTTGGGAGGAGCCCCTGGCTCCTTTCTTTTACCAGTTCTGCCTATGTGAAGATAAGTCAAAGGTCCTGCTTGACCATGGCTGGCTTTGCTTGGAAGCATGGAGGAAATGATTCCTCTGTGATAACATTCCTCTTTGTAGACTGGACACTGGTTCAAGTTCATCTGGTGGGGTCTCCTCAATCTCCTTGATCAAAAGGACAGGTGACCCACCACAACTACAGGTCATTTTGGGAGATGCTCATAGTCCCTTGGAACTAGTCAACCTACGAGCGCAAGGAGCAAAAACTGTCCTTTATGTCCCTCTGACCAAATTATGATAGGC
Source organism: Nannospalax galili (assembly GCF_000622305.1). Taxonomy (NCBI): domain Eukaryota; kingdom Metazoa; phylum Chordata; class Mammalia; order Rodentia; family Spalacidae; genus Nannospalax; species Nannospalax galili. The sequence goes on along the minus strand of NW_008337053.1, from coordinate 1,901,432 downwards.
CTCAAAGTATGTCTGTTAAACATCCAAGAAGGTTAGTTCTACCAATCTTGTACTTTTAATTACTGTGTGCCATGTAGATAAATCTTGGGCAAAGACCAATTGTTCTCAGAAAAGCCTTACCTAGACATATATTTCTTGGTCTGGCATGTATAATTTGTCAGTAAGTTGTTTGAGTAATATGATTCCCTCTGGTTTTTAAAACTAGCTAGGCATTATTTATGTCTTGCATTGTCTCACCCCTCTGTCATGGTTTTCCTGCTCAAGGTGCCCCCATTTCCCCCCATTCTCCCTTACTAATACCTTTCTATGGTCCTACCTCTCTTGAGCTTCTTTCCCTTTGTCCCCCAGGTTCCTAATATACTCTTCCCTCCCCCCTCCCTTAAACTAACCCAGTTTTTATCCATATCTCCCCTATTACGGCCTGTTTCCTACTGTTCTTCTCTTTCAGGTTCTTTCTTTTCCTTTACTTCCCCATTTCCTTTCCATTATCCTGGTTCCTGTAGTTATGTCTGAATACATACTCACTTACCAGATTTTGGTTCTACGATCCACATATGAGGGAGAAGATATGTCGATTTTTTTTCTGAATCTGTGTTACTTCAATTAGTATAACAGTTTCTAGATCCATTCATTTACCTTCAAATTTAATTACTTCATCTTT
>NW_008337053.1:1899793-1900391 GCF_000622305.1 Nannospalax galili | reverse complement strand
CCAGCAGTGGATGAGTGTTCCCCTTTTCCCACATCCTCTCCAACATTTGGTTCATTGTTCTCTTGATCTTAGCCAGCCTGAGTGGGATAAGATGGAATTTTAAAGTGGTTTTAATTTGCATTTCCCTAATTATTAGTGATGTTGAACATCTTTTAAGATGCTTCATAGCTATCTTTACTTCTTCTTTTGAGAACTTTCTGTTCAGCTCCTTAGCCTACCTTTTAATTTGGTTACTTCTTGTCTTGATTCTCTGTTTTTTGAGTTTGGTATATATTCTGGATATTAAACCTCTTTCAGATGTGTCGCTGGTGAAGATTTTGTCCCATTCCGTGAGTTTTATCTTTACTTCCCCAGTTGCCACCTTTGATGTACAGAAGCTTTTTAGTTTACTGAGGTCCCATTTGTTGATTCTTGACCTTGTTTCCTGAGCAATTGATGTCCTGTTTAGAAAATCATTTCCTACACCTATAACTTTTAGGTTTTTGCCAATGTTTTCTTCTAACAGTTTCAGAGTTTCAGGCTTTACATTGAACTCTTTGAGCCATTTGGAATTGACTTTTGTGCAAGGTGAAAGATAGGGGTTTAGTTTCATTCTTCT
>NW_008337053.1:1899437-1899674 GCF_000622305.1 Nannospalax galili | reverse complement strand
TGGGTCTTCAATTTTGTTCCATTGATCTATGGGTCTATTTTTGTGCCAGTACCATGTTGTTTTTATGACTGTAGTTCTGTAATACAGCTTAAAATCTGGTATAGAAATCCCCCTGGCATTGTTCTTATTGCAATTCTGTGCTTTGGCTATCCGAGGTCTTTTGTGGTTCCATATGAATCTTAGGCTGCTTTTTTTCCAATTCTGTGAAAAATGTCATGGGGATTTTGATTGGCATTG
>NW_008337053.1:1896750-1899291 GCF_000622305.1 Nannospalax galili | reverse complement strand
TGTAGAGGTCTTTAATGTCTTTGGTCAGGTTTATTCTGAGATATTTTATTTTTTTTGCAGTTTTGTGAAGGGGAGTGTTTCCATGCGCTCTTTCTCTGATTGCTTGTTATTGGTTTATAGAAAGACTACAGGCTTTTGTAGGTTAATTTTGTAACCTGCCACTTTCCTGAATGTGTTAATAATTTCTAACAGTTTTCTGGTGAAATTTTTGACATCTCTTAGATATAATATCATATCATCTCCAAAAAGGGATAATTTGATTTCCTCTTTTCTAATTATTACTCCTTTAATTTCCTGATCTTGTCTTATTGCTTTTGCAAGAGTTTCAAGCACTATGTTTAAGAGCAGTGGAGATAGTGGACAGCCTTGTCTGGTTTCAACGGGAATGCTTCCAGTTTTTCTCCATTTAGAATGATGTTGGCTGTGGGTTTGTTATATATGGCTTTAATTATGTTGAGCTATGTTCCCTGCAGTCCAATTCCCTCTAGGACTTTGAACATAAATGCATGTTGAATTTTATCAAAGACCTTCTTTGCATCTATTGAGATAACCATGTGTTCTTGTCTTTGAGCTATTTATGTGATTTATGATGTTTATTGACTTACCTATATTGAACCATCCCTGCATCTCTGGGATGAAGCCGACTTGATCATGGTGGATGATGTTTTTGATGTGTGTTTTTATGGGGTTTGCAAGTATCTTGTTGAGAATTTTTGCATCTGTGTTCATTAAGGATATGGGTCTATAGTTTCTTTTGGTTGTATTAGAGTGGTATTAGAGTGGTGCTGGCTTTGGTATTAGAGTGATGCTTGCTTCATAGAAGGAATTTGGAAGTTCTCCCTCCATTTCTATCTTTTTGAATAACTTAAGTAGTATTGGATGTAGATCTTCTTTAAATGTCTGATAGAATTCTGCTCTAAATCCATCTGGTCTTGGGCTTTTTTTAGTCAGGAGGTTTTCCATTACTGTTTCAATTTCTTTTTGTGTTATGGGTGTGTTAAAGCGGTTAATCTCTTCTTCATTTAGTTTTAGTGGTTTCCACGCCTTTAGATATCCATCCGTTTCTTTTAGGTTTTCAAATTTAGTAGCAAGTAGGTTTTTAAAGTATTCCCTTATAATGTTCTGTATCTTTCTGGTGTCTGTTGTGATGTTTCCCCTTTCATCTCTGATTTTGTAATTTGGAGGTGCTCTTTCCTTCTTTTGGTTAATTGGGCTAGCGGTCGGTCAATTTTGTTTATCTTTTCAAAGAACCAGCTCTTGGTATTGTTGATTCTTTGTATTGTTTTCTTTGATTCAATTTCATTGATTTCTGCCCTGATTTTTGTTATTTCTTCTTGTCTGCAGGGTTTGGGTTTTGTTTGCTGTTGCTTTTCAAGTGTGTTGAGTTGCACTGTTAAGTCATTTATTTGTGTTCTTTCCGATTTTTTGATGTAGGCACTTAGAGCTATAAATTTCCCTCTAAGAACCACTTTCAGCATGTCCCAGAGGTTTTGTTGTGTTGTATTGTCCTTTTCATTTAATTCCAGGAATACTTTTATTTCTTTCTTAATTTCTCTTTTGACCCATTCATCATCCAGGAGTGCATTGCTTAATCTCCATATGTTCATGTGGTGATTAGGCCTTCTTCGGGTGTTGATTGTAAGCTTTATTGCATTGTGGTCTGATAGAATGCATGGGATTATTTCAGTCTTTTTGTATTTCTTGAGGTTTGTTTTGTGCCCCAGTATATGGTCGATTTTGGAGAAGGTTCCATGGGGTGCTGAGTAGAAAGTATGTTCTTTGGTGCTTGGGTGGAATACTTGGAAGTTGTCTGTTAAGTCCATTTGATATATGGTATTGTTTAATACAGTTGTCTCTCTGTTAATTCTCTGCCCTGTTGACCTATCTAATGGAGACAGTGGGGTATTGAAGCCCCCTACTATTACTGAGCTGGGATTAATCTGGGTCTTAAAGTCCTGTAGTATTGTTTTTATGAAGTTGGGTGCACCAGAGTTTGGTGAATATATGTTCATGATTGTAATATCTTCTTGATTTATTGTTCCTTTGATCAGAATGAATTGGCCCTCTTCATCTCTTCTGATGTTGAGATAGTGTCTGTCCTTTAAAGTGAGATGAGTTCCTTGCAGACAAAAAAAAGATGGGTTTTGTTTCTTAATCCATTCACCTAGTCCATGTCTTTTGACTGGGGAGTTCAGTCCATTTATATTTAAAGTTATTAATGAAAGATGTGTATTGAATCCTGTCCTTTTTATTTCTGTTTACATTCTTGATATAGCTGTACTTTTCCACAGTTATGTCTTCACTGAATTTCTTTCTGCAACCCCTCGGGTATAGTCATGCCTTTCTTTAACACTTTGTATTGCTTCAAGAACTCTCTGAAGGCCTGGTTTTGTGGACATGAATTCCTTCAGCCTACTTATGTCATGGAAGATTTTCCTTTTCCCTTCAACTGTAATAGAGATTTTGGCTCGGTATGGTAATCTGGGTTGGTCATTTAAAACTGGTAATACTTTGGTCCAGGCTCTTCTGGCTTTCGTAGTT
>NW_008337053.1:1892039-1895968 GCF_000622305.1 Nannospalax galili | reverse complement strand
GTGGGAGACTCAGGTCTTCACGTTTAGGTTTGCAAACTTTATGTGTCTTTGTGGTTTACGTTTTGGGCATAAAAAGCTGGTTTGTCCAAGCTTCCAGTTCTCCCTTTTTATTTTATGTTGGAGTGGCCAGATTGCTTTTGTCTTCAGGAGTTCCCACAGAGGCCCAAGTCAGTTGAGGATCAGATGCTCTCAGGTTTTCCCTCCAGAAAAGATTTTGGCCTTAGGAATTTGGGGTTGGACTGGCCTGGGAGCAGGGCCCAGGACAGATGGTGGTCTCTGGCAGCTGGTGGCCATGCCACCCAGAGATGCAAAGGGAGATGGGTGCAGGAAGAGGTCCCAAGGGCTCCTGGGGACTGTACTGAGGAATTGGGTTGATCTGGATGCAAAGGATCAGAAAGCTGAAAGGTCAGCCCAGAAAAGATGTTGGCCGGGCCAGGAGAGAGGCCCAGGAGAGAGGGCTGGGAGGGTGAATGAGGCTGGGGGAGTCAAGGCTTGGAGGGCATGATCCACTTACCCAGGAGACAGGCTGGCAGGTCATGCAGGCCCAGGGAAGCAGAGGGTGGTGAGGGCCAGAGCAGGCCCAGAGGGCTCCTGGGGACCTTGAGAAGGAACTGGGTTTGTCTGGATGCAAGGGATCAGGAAGCAGTGGTGGCCCCAGGCCAAGAGGTCAACTCCATTGTTCAGGAAAGAGGCTGGCAGGCCAGGAGAGAGGCTGGTGTGTCATGCAGGCCCAGGGAAGCAGAAGGAGGTGAGGGCAGGACCAGGCCCAAATGACTCCTGGGGACCTGGAGAAGGAACTGGGTCCATCTGGATGCAAGGGATCAGGAAGCAATGGTGGCCCCTGGCCAAGAGGTCAACCTTGGCATCCAGGAAAGAGGCTGGTGGACTGAGCAGCTCAGGGAAGCAGAGCGTGAATTTCTTTTGTTTATGATTCTGATATGAGAATTAAGTTGAAGTATGCTTCTGTTTGTATTATCCAGATGCCTAGATCCTTTCTTTATTGGTTATGTAAAGCTGGTTGGTACAGGGTTCAGTTTCTCTCAGGTTTATTTTGGAGGGAACTGATGGCTTCAGATCAGCTATTCAGGTTCCAGTCAGGTACACTCAGGTTTCCTTCACCACATGGAGGCACGATCCAGGCACTCTCAGGCAGTCCCCTGCATTCTCAGCCCCTATGCCAGAGAGGCCAGAGGGAGGCCAGAACTTGGCACTCTCTGGCGGTCTGTTGAGATCAGAGCCACTACACAGATGGAGGTAGAAACCCACCCTCTCGGGCTGTCCGCTAGGATCTCAGTCTTAGTCTATCAAAGCCAGATCTGCTCGGGGGTCTTTGGAGGGGCCTCACGAAATCCCAGGATGGGTATGGCACAATTAGGGGAAGCTCACCATCACATGGACGCAGGATCCTGGGGCTCTCAGGTAGTTCACTCTGTTCTCAGGCCCTCTGCCAGAGGGAGGCCAGAACTCGGCACTCCCTGGTGGTCTGCTGAGATCAGAGCTGCTACTGGGTTTTTGTGCATTTCATGTAATAGATCTTAATCAAATTTAGACCCCTCCCTCATCCATGCTCATCTATAGTCCCACCCAACGTATTTCATGCATTCTGTCATATATGTTAAATCCTATCTGGTCAAGCATTTGTACTCTGATGTCCCTAGGTGCAAGTTCATCCACTTGGGTCTAGTCAGCCTATCTAGAGTTTCTCCCTTAAAGAAGACCTACTCTTCATTACCCAGTAGTAATGAAGAGGTTAGCATTGGGTTAGCATTGGGACCTGCTTCCCATTTCCCTCATTCTATAGTGGGTTTTTGTCTGAATGAGTCAGCATGGATCTTGTGTATGCTGTCACAATTGACAGAAGTTCGCATGAGCAAGTTTCCAGTGGTCTGAAAACCTCTGTTTCCTTATGTTCACGCACCCACCCTGGCTCTTACGATCTTTCTGCCCCCTGTTCTGCAGTGGTCCCTGAGCTGTGTGTGGGTAAGGTTTAATATAGGAGTCTTATCCAGGGACACACACTCGGCAGTCTCGTATTCTCTAAAACCTAGCCAGTTGTGGCCTTCTGTGGACATCATGCTCTCTTGTATGAGGAAGCTTTGCTGGTTAGAGTTGAGGGTTGTATTCATATTCTCTCTACCCCCTTTTCCACTCTGTTCAATGAGCCTTCAGTGTGAGGTTCCACTGTAGATGTATCACTTAGGGCTGGCATCTCTCAGACATATAGTCTCAGTGTATGACCAGTTCTGAAACTCTGTAATAGCCTCCCTTTCCCTGAAGTCTAGCTCTCATAGTTCTAGAGGACACTATGCGAGCTGCTAAGGGAGAAAAATCAATCAATGGTCCAACCCAGCTCTAAAGCCGAATAACCATAATGACTGATACATCAAACTGCCTCCATTGGTACAGTAGTGGCACTGTTATCTAGGGGGAATCAACAGCTATCTACATGGACTTAAAGCCCTTTCAGTGGGAGTGAACTCATGGGTGTCGCTGTAAACTCAGCCAAATACACATGACAGGAGAAGTCATAGATCCTAGAGTAAACCCTATCTCTATCATCTCTCTAGACAATTGAAATTTCTTACCATGTGTTAACTATGGATCCTTTTATTTACAGACAAGTATACCATACACGAGCAATTATAGAAGCTTCTTTTTTGCAACATTTGCTACTATTGTCTGGTCATTGCTAGTGTATACAAATGGATGCATTAGCTATGCAACTTGATATTGTTAAACACTCAGCGGAAGTACCCAGTGTCTCTTCTTTTATCCTATGTGATTGGTCATACAGACTGGTAGTTACAATTTGATTTTTAATGTAGGTTTCCAAACAGGGGGTCAATATTCTACTTCTATGATTAATTTCTCATTGTGAAACAATGTACTGAAACTCTGAATTTATTCATTAGTCTTCTAAGCTTTGTTAAAACAACTTTGCCTTGAGGGAAAGGATCCCTCTCAGTAGGATGGATATGCTCAGCATGGCAGAGAAGGATCGTTATTCCTCAGGTAATGAGTGCCACTCTGTATAACCTGACATGTGCTCATTAACAGACTTGAGCATACACCTTTGAATCATGATATAGACAATCCTGTAACTGTAGAGAACGCAGCTTCCACCTTTACTTCAACATCCTAATCAGAGGATACGTGTGTGTGTGTGTGTGTGTGTGTGTGTGTGTGTGTGTGTGTCTACATGCCACTACATGTGTGGAGCTCAGAGGACAATTTGTACGAATTGGTTCTCTCCTTCCACAATGTGGGTTTTGGGGATAGAACTCTGGTTGTCAGACTTGGTGGCGGGGCCATTACCCGCTGAGCCATCTCACTGGACCATATGTGTATGTTTGAAGACCTTGGGAAAAATCTGTGATAAGTAACTTACTATGGGGATACTTATGTATTAAGTACCTGGCTGCATTTACTTGTTTCTCAAGGTAGAACAGGTACTTTGATTCTATGAGTAGTAACTTTATAAAGTGTGCCATATTTTGTTTGTATTTTGTAAAATTATACAGGCTTTTCCTTGTTATTTTTTACTTAACTTATCACAAGTGGATAAGAAAGGCCAACCTTACCTGTTGGCATCCAGTGGCTGCTGGGGAGAGTCAGTCTCTTTCAAGGATGGGACTCTTGGTAGGTTAACCAGGCTGCAGTGGATGGATCCACACTGAAGCACATTTGGGGACACAAATTAGACTGTATAGGCATTTATATTAATTTTCCTTGTTATTTTTTACTTAACTTATCACAAGTGGATAAGAAAGGCCAACCTTACCTGTTGGCATCCAGTGGCTGCTGGGGAGAGTCAGTCTCTTTCAAGGATGGGACTCTTGGTAGGTTAACCAGGCTGCAGTGGATGGATCCACACTGAAGCACATTTGGGGACACAAATTAGACTGTATAGGCATTTATATTAAACATAT
>NW_008337053.1:1869610-1891971 GCF_000622305.1 Nannospalax galili | reverse complement strand
ATATATATAAATATTATGTATATCTATATATATTAAATTGGGAGTACATTAAATTGGGTGGGGGCAGTAAGGGGTGGTATGGAAGGGGAGGGGATCTGAATATGATAAAAATATTATATGAAAAACACTAAAATTCAATAAAAGATGAAAAACAAGTAATGTAAATAAAAGAGTCATACACAGCTAGATAACTGAAAGCATGGCCGAGACAAAGTCCTGACTAACAAGGACAATGAAGAAGAGAAAACTTTGAGGCACGGAAAATCTTCGTTCAGGGCCTTGCTCAGGCTTACACAGGTAGAGAAAATTGTGTATCTGTCAATCCTGCTGCATGCCAGGTGCTTTGCACACATTTCGGCCTTCCAGAAACCCACCCAGATGAAGGCAATGGAGCTCCACTTAGTGATCCATCTCAATGAAACAATCCAAAGGTGGAAACGCTGAGACCCTTCACACTGGCTAGATTCCAAAGTCTGCGATAGCTTCTTGCTCTTTTGAACAGTTTGTTTTAGAAAAACAAACACAATAAAATAAAACAAAATCCCCAACTCCTCCCCCAACCAAACAAACCCCAATCTCCATCTCTTCTTCTTCCCTTATACTCCCATATATATGTAGTCTGCCTGTTATCTATCTATCTATGGGCACCAGGTCCCCTGAACTGGAGTTGTATACTGCTGTTAGCCACCAAGCGGGTGCTGACGGCCAACCTCCGGTCCTCTGGAAGAGCAGCCAGTGTTGGTAACTGCTGAGACACCTCTCCAGCCCACCCTTAGCTTCCTGTCCCATGCTCCTTCCTAGTGTCCTTGGCTCCTCACCCTGACCCAACTGTTACCCACAGGAACATCTCTCTGCTCCACTACCTGATCATGATCCTGGAGAAACACTTTCCTGACATCCTAAACATGCCATCGGAGCTACAGCACCTCTCAGAAGCTGCCAAAGTCAAGTGAGCCGTCCTCCTACACGTCCCCATGTTGATGGTCCTGGGAAGTGTTCCTTAGAGTGTATCACACACTGGCTTCCTTCCTCGAGGGCCACTAGGAATGACCAGTGTTTCAGAACATGCTTTTAGTAGAACCAAACAGGAATGATTTGCTCTTAATTCCTTATTTCACAGAAGACTCTAGAAAAGGCCAGCCAAGGACAAAGAGTAAGGAAGTGAGCCATGTATAGAAATAATAAATCTTTTATTAATCTATCTATCTATCTATCTATATATCTATCTATCTATCTATCATCTATCTATCTATCTCCTATATATCTTCTATCGATCTATCTACTCTCTATTGTTTGTTTGTGTGTGTGTGTGTGTGTGTGTGTCTGTGTCTAAATGCAGGTACCTGCAGAAGCCAGATACATCAGATACCCTGGAGCTGGAGTTACAGGTGGTTGTAAGCCACCCCGTGTGTATGCTGAGAACTGAACTTAGGTCCTCTACAAGAGCAGTACATATTCTTAACAGCTGAGCCATTTCTCCAGCCCAACAGGAGAGTTGGGCCAGTGCTGAGGACTGAATGCAGGATCTTGAGTATGTTGGGTAGTGCTCTACTGCTGAGCTGCATTATTAGCCCAATTGGCAAAGTTTTTATACTCTAAAGACCAAGGAAGACAGAGGGCTATAAAATTTTACAAAGTGAGGCTTGGGATGACCTAACATTTTACCCTTAGCATCTGTGCATGTGAGTGGGGGAGAAAAATTTACACAAAACTCAGATAAATGGTGCATAACCACAAACACTAAGCCTGCTTAAGCAAGCTTTTCTCTTTTAAGGTCAGGATGATATTTCAATATAATGAGAACCTCAATTTTTCAACAAACTCTGAAGTCGTAAAGCACATTATAAGATGTAATACAGGCCTAGAAAATGATTTAAAACACTTTGGAGGGTTAAGGGGTTTAGAATATGAACCAAAGACAAGGTTAATGATTCCTAACTAAGATTAAGTAATAAATTAGATATGTTATTGTGAGAACTAAAAGGTGGGAAATGCAAACTTACTTGAGGAGTTTCAGACTGCCAAGAAGTATAGAACAAAATAAGATTGGAGAGCAGAGGTTAGGATTTTCATTCTCACTAGAAGGGAGTGTAAAGTCATCCTGGCTAATAATAGGAATGATTAAAAGAAGCAGTGAAAACAGTTATATTAAAATATGGCTCAGTGGGTAAGTGTCCTTGCTACTAAGCTGACAACCCGAGTTTTAGCCCAGGGACCCACAAGGTGGAAGAAATGAACTGATTCCTGCAAGTTGTCTCTGACTTTCACATGTGTAAGGTGGCACACCCCCTCTCCCCACAAACAAATAAATGTAATAAAAATTGAAAGAACATTAATGATAAAATGTTATATTGTATAAGTGAGCCAAACAGCCAGACTCATCCGTTCTAAGAGGAGTTTAAAGTGAATGGCAGAACTAAAGAAAACTCTTGGAGCTGTATTAAAATGGGATGTCAGGGCTGGAGAGATGGCTCAATGGTTAAGAGAGATTGCTGCTCTTCCAGAGGACCCAGTGTGGTTCCTGGCACCTATGTCTGCCTCACAACAGTCTGTACCTCCAGCTGTAGGGGCTCCAACACCAGACGCACCCACACATATGGCATGCATACACACACACACACACACAGGCGTACATACACACAGCATACATGTGCACTTGCACACACATGACATTTACACACATACACATGGCACACATACACATATAAATACAAACACTAAAAAATAAATCTTAAAGTGTGTTGATATAAAAATTGTTAGCTAGAGTGTCAGATTAATAATGGCTTTTTTTTTGTCTTTTTGAGACAGGGTCTCCCTGTAGCCCCAGCTGTCCTGGAACTCACTATGTAGACCAGGCTGGCCTTGAACTCACAGAGATCTGCCTGCCTCTGCCTCCCGAGTGCTGGGATTAAAGGCGTGCGCCACTACGCCCAGCAATAATGGCTATTTTTTATTTCACTTATAAACAAAGAAATGGCAATGTAAAATGCAGATTTCTACTCTCTTCCTTCCCTCCCCTTTCCCCTTCCTTCTTCAAGTACAAGATGACTAGATCCCTGTTCAGTTCTCTTTAACGTGACAGAATTTGAGGAAGATGAATTCAGTTGAGTGATAAGTTATCCTTCCTCAAACTCAGAAACTTCAGTGAAGCCAAGTATTTCTTCAGTTCTGTGTGTCTTACACATGCAGGTGGCTGGGAAGTCTCTAAAGGATACTTTTTCTTTTTCATCTGAGCTGAGTTATGGATACTGTTCAGGAAGTGAATGGGTTTTTATAAATTATGACTAACCAAAAAGCTTTCAATCTTATGTAAAATTTTTCCATTCAAAAATTGTAATTCTCAGAATATAAGGGCTCTAGTCTGGGGAGGGAGGCTACGGGAGGGTGCCATCTGGGAAGTGGGTGTATAGTTGAATAAGATGGTTTGGGATCTTCTGTGTGATATATACACACACACACACACATGAATCAACAAATAAAAAAAATTATATTTGAGGAAGAAGCATGGAAATTTGTGTCATGTTAATTGGTAGAGGTGATAAACATTACCATTGAAATCTACCCAATGACTTTATAGACATACACAGGTGCCAAGGATCCAAGTGCAACCGATTATGACTAGTAATAATCAGATACATACAGATTAGAGATGCATGCACCAACATCTCAGTGTTAGTAGCAAAAACAATGAGCTTTTCTGCAAGGAACAGTATATTCTAAAATGAAATGGAGATATTTTTTAAAAGGTTAAAAACTCATCCAATTTTATGTCTTACAGGGCTTATACTGAGTACAATAATATATAACTGTATTAATTCAACTGTGAACCTAGAAACTTGCACCCACTTGTGAAAGAGATGTACTCTTGCTCTGGAGTGTGTTACTGAACATGTTAAAGCTGTAGTGAAATGCTTCTTCTAATCATGTAGTTATTAAAAATTTAAAAAATTGTAATTCTATGACTGTAACTTATTCTTAGACTCCTCATACGCCTTGTTGATGCAGCAGTCATTGGATGGCCTGTTCTTGTGCTTTGAGGACTGGTAGAACAGTTCTCACTGCGACTTCCCTGAGAGTGCGTCACAGATATGTGCATGCCTCTGACTCCCGCACCCAGTCACTCCCTTCAATACAAACCCTTTCCTTTCCCTCCCACGCACTCAGATAGGGTTCTATGTATTTCCACAGTCATCTCCTTCAGTAACTCAGAGTCTAAATAGCTAACGGTAGAGTAGAAACAATACAATCCACCATCATTCATTTTTTCCCAAAGCACCAAATATTTCATTATATCCATTAAATAAAATACCATCTTTCTTATTATATTTTATGTAATATTATAAAACTATATTTTTAGAAATCTTTAAAAATATTATTTGGATCAACATATAATAATTATAAGTACTAATAGGGTGCAATGTGATATTTCAATTTTTGAAGATACTATGCAATGGTCAGTGTAATTAGCATATCTATCAACTTAAATTTTTTTCATTTCTTTAGGGGTCCACCATCATTCTGCCTGTGTGACTTGGTCACTGGACCTCTCCAAGTCCACATTATAACGAATGATGTGCCTGTGTTTCTCTGATATCAGTTGGACTAACAATAAAATTTCCTGTTTGAGTGCGTGCCAGTCAATAGATGAGTCATCATGCCTTTTTATGAAATAAAAATCATTTTCAAAGTTCAGTATTCCTAACATGCCTCCTCTATACCTAGCAATATGTACATTTGTTGCTTTATTTATTTTCCAAAGAAGATTCGTACAGTGTATAGACACAGCGTACGAAAATAACTAGAGTTCAAATGGGTTAAATGTATGTGATGAAAGTGGTGTCAGTGGGATGTTTTTAAGTGGGGCTCAAAACGCACCTGGAAAAGGCCCGTGTGCTTAAGCTAGCAGTGTGCTTATGCTATTGGGATAATTAAATAAAGGGGCACAGGTCCTGCTTTGCTCTTAAAGGAGCATCTGTAATCTACTCAGGAAGAGAAGGCCAGCCCAGTAGAGTAAGTCTAATAAGTAGTACTCAAAATGGGGATTTTAGGGGCTGGCAAGACTACTCAGTGGTTAAGAGCACTGACTGCGCTTGCAGAAGACCTGAGTTTGATTCCCAGCACCCACAAGGCAGCTAACTACCATCCTAACTCCAGCTCCAGGGGATCCAATCCCTTCTTCTGACCTCCGTGGACATTGCACAACATAGGTGCACTTACCTTCATGTAGGCAATACACTCATACACATAAAACAAAAATTATAAAATATTTAAAAATAGGGATGCTAAATTCTTGTTGTGTTGTGTGACCTATAAATGTTAGGGAGAAGAAAGCACCTGAGAGAAAGCTGTGGGGGAAGCTTTATCAGAGGAAGTGGGAAACGATCCCAGTCTACATAGCAAGACTTTGTCTTATAAAACATAACAAAAAATTAAAAAAAATGAATTTGTACATGAGGTGACAGGCTTTCAGGAGCTGGAAAGTCACAAAGTAAAACAGGATTATATTTGGCCTCTAGATTAAATAGACCATATGGGAATACCAATTTAGCATGGAACGGAGATGTAGATTTAGGCACGTCTAGATAGAAGGGGATACTTGAAGCTAAAGGAATAGTGGAACTTGTTAAGGGGTGATATCTGACATGCACAGAGGGGGTGGAAACTGAGAGCTGATGAGACAGTAGGAAGAAGTTCTCTCTCCTAAGAACAGAGAATAAGGATTGAGAACAGAGGAGACTAAGATGAAAGTTTGGGGAATGAGTGTCTGAGGAACTGGGCGGCTAATTGGCTCTGAAGGTAAGTGCAATGAGACTAAACTGAGGAAAAGCATCATCAATCAGAAATGACTGGAAGACCTCAAGAAAGGGGTTGAGACTGCGGAGTGCTTATCCCTGAATATGACACCTAGATCAAATCTCTGCCACCCAACACTTAGGGACAGTTGCAGAAGAGGGGGCGGAAAGATTGTAAGAGCCAGGGCTGGTGGATGATCACAAGGAATCAGAGTTGTTCAGACACCTGAGAAGTTACTTGTAGGAGCTTACAGCGATGGTGACAGCATGTATAAATTCCATGTAGGCTCCTACCAGATTAAAAACCCAGCATAGAAGTAGGGAAGTGGATAAGAAGCCCCAACATTAGTTGAGGAGCTATTGGCACCCAATGACTACTGGGAGAGGGAGAGTTAGTTTTCTTTAAGGAAGTGATGCTGGACAGGTTAACCAGGCTCCAGTGGATGGATGCATGATGAAGGATATTTGGGGGACACAAACTTGCCTCTAATAGGCCTCAATATATATGACAGAATACATAGAATCCAGTGTGGGGGGAACTATAAGAGGGGTATAGAAAGGGGAAGGGTTCTAAATATGACTATATGGCGTATGAAATTCACATTCACTAAAATGAAAAAGAGAGAGAAGTTGTAAGTTTCCCTTTTTCTTTTTTTTCTTTCTTTCTTTTTGGAGACAGGTTCCCACTATGTAGCTGAGGTTGACCTTGAACTCATGATCCTCCTTCCTCAGCCTCCCTAGTGCTGGAATAATTTTTTATAAGTTGGGGTTTGAAGTCAGAAGACGGGGAGAAAGATATAAGCCTAGATGACTAACAACTTGCAAGAAAAGGAGAAATAGAATATGAAAGTTTTCAGGCTTACTGAAGTTAAGACAGGCATCTTCTTATATATTTTGGCTTTTCAGATGCCTAAAATTTATGGAAAGATAAAATCCTAAATATTTTCTTTTTCCATGGAGCATTTAATTTTTAAAATATTTTATTTATTATTATTTTTTTATGTGTATGTATGTATTGCCTGCATGTAGGTAAGTGCACCCGTGTCATGCAACATGGAAGACAGAAGAGGGTGTTGGATTCCCCTGGAACTGGAGTTAAGGACGGGTCGTAGCCACCATGTGGGTGCTGGGAATTGAACCCGGGTCCTCTGCAAGAGCAGTCCATGCTCTTAACCGCTGAGCCGTCTCTCCAGCCCAGAGCATTTAATTTTTTATAAGCAATTGGACTTTACGTGATATACATAGCATTATTTCCAAATTATGATGCATTACTTTTGAACTCATCATTAACAGTTACAGCATATTCTATATCACCCAGCCACAGATTATTGTCCTGTAAATATAGCAATGCTTCCTGCATGTTAGAAACACAGGAAACTTTTATAATTGGTCATAAAATAAATACTAAGGTGTCATTTTACAATTATACCACAGGATCTGATGCTTAGATTGCTATAAGCTCAGAATGTGTCATGTTACAAGTATTATCAGTTTTATAGTGAATGGAACATCTTACCTAACCTCTTATATGCAGGAAGAGTAATGTAAGGCATGCCTGGATCAGGCATAGAAGGCTCCAAGAAATCCTGATGATCAAACTACACACGTGGATACTGTTACTAAAACAAAGCCGAGGGAACTCAGACAGCATTCGATACCTTCCACAAATATCTGGTAAATGTGGACAATCCAGCTGAGTTTCACCAAGCATGCAGTTGCAGTATGAAACACAAACTCAGTTGCATTGGCAAAAGATCTGGAAGGCATACATGCAAAACTCACATTCTTTTAACTACTGGCAAATCTCTCAAAGTGCATATACAATACACAGACTCATGGTCTGACTGGACCTTCTGACCTGGATCAAGGCTGGCGTAACCTGACTAACACAACTTGGTCACATCTAAAGGAAACATTGTTCCTATTACCAGCAATTGTATTTGGATTCTACTTGCTTAAGACTCGTGTCATTAGTCTCTGTAATGTGTCATGTAATGAGAGAATGGGTGATTCCTCCCACTGATAGCTTGTGCTTGTGTGCAGGAATTGGAGTGAGTTGAGGAGAGCCAGCTAGACCTTGGTTGGGTGACTCTGTGGTGTGCGGAGACAGCTTTCAGGCCCTGTTAGCTTGAAATCACCCCACTTTATAAAGTAGAATTTTGATTTAAGTCACTCTGATTTTTAGTGTGTAACCGCCAAGCTGGAGTGACTCTTGTTTTACTTACTGTTGCCATCACTGTGACTAAATACCTGACAGAAACAACACAAAAGACGAAAGGTTTATTTTGCCTCATCGTTTTAGAAACATTGAACACTTTCTTTGGGTGGCCCTTGGGATGCCAGCACATTGGGAAACATAGCAACCCTGCTTCATAGCTCCAGCGTGATGGGGAATTTGTATTCTCCATCTTGTCTTCTTGGGCAGCAGAACTGCACTCTGGACATGCTGTAGGTTCTTACCAGCCAGCACAATCTGCACCTGAGGGCTATAGATTGCGACATGCAGTGTGGCAGGTTGAGATTAGTTATCAAAGTGCCAGTGACGTGCATTTGTTGGGAGTTCCTGATTGTTAGCTGTTGCTGCTTTGTACGGGGGCATCTCTGTAGTAACAGTGGTGTCTCAGCAAACATTGAAATGCCTCTGCTTTCTGTGTGGTTAAAATCTGTGTTTATTGTCCTAAATCCTATATGACGGCAGTTTCTACTTTTCCTTTATAAACAATCTACTTGTAGGAGAAAAAAAATATGCTTTAGGCATCTCTCGATGAAAATACAAAATATAAATATCTAAAATGTTAACTCTGCAATTAAGCATAAGCTTATTATTATTATTATTATTATTATTATTTTGGTCTTTTTGAAAAGCTCCAGCTGGTCTGGAACTTGCTATGTAAACCAGGCTGGCCTCAATCTCACAGAGATCCACCTGCCTCCCCAGTAAGTAGAATTCTTTAGCTAAGCATTTGTCTACCTCTGTTTTCTTATTTTGCTTTTGGCTGATCTAATATTTTGTTCAAGCCTTTGAAATTCTATACCTAAGTGGTCTAAAATGGCACATCAATATAATTATAATATCCAGTTAAACTGTAAGACCCCAAAGTATTTGTTTATTTTTAGCCTGTTCTAGGCTAGAGATAATTTCAGTACCCTCCTAAACCAGTTCCTGCTCCATTCACATTATGAAATAAATTCTAATCAAACCTACAGAGATTTGGCTTATTTATTTATTTATTACTTTCATTTTCTTCTTTGTAATGATATGAAACAATATGCTACTAGAATTTGAAGGGTTAAAATGGGCACTCTCTGATGGTAGAATTTTGAGCTCTGTTATAATTTGACTGCTGTGGAAAAATTTCAGCTATGACTGGCAAATGAAAAATGGGACAGGAAGAAAAGGAACTTCTGTGTGGAGAGAACTGTACTCAGTTTCCTTTGTTGGCCAGTGGCTTATGAAACAAATCCATAAATCAACATGTGGACCAAGTTGGGCAACTTGGGTCATGAATGAGAAACTAACGGAAAAACCACTATCTCTAACGGTCTCCAAGTGGTTTTTATCTTGCCGTGAAGTTTTCTTTACTGGCTCAAACAGTATGGTTCTGTGGTCATATGGCTAACATGACAGTAGCTGTCATATCTTACATTTTGTAAGTGAAAGATTAATCAAATTCGTCATGTAAAAATATAGCTCTAATTCATGTCCATTGTTGTGAAACCAGTGCTCAGGCAGATTTGAACCTGGGTCCTCTGCAAGAGCAGCCAGTTCTCGTAACCACTGAGCTATCTCTCCAGCCCCTGGTAGCGGGTTTTATAAAGACATTTTCGTCCAAATGTATAATGAACTTTATGTTTCCCCTGTAGCCCCTTCCCTCCCTCCCTCTCCTCTTCCTGCTCCTGTTAGTCTTTCATCACTCCATTTTCACTTCTACTCTCCTGCCATGTATATAGATGGTTTTCTGTGTCTGTATAAAGAATAGGATTCACAAATGATGGAGAACATGCCATTTTTGTCAGTCTCTCTCAATTCATCGAAATATGATAATCTCCAGTTGCATTCATTTTCCTGCAAACAATACCAGTGTTTTGCGCAAGGTCTCTCTAGGTAACCTTAGCTGGCCTGGAACTCGCTATGTAGACTAGACTGGTTTTGAACTAGTATCAGTCCTTTTGTCTCTGCCTCTCAAGTGTTGGAATTACACATGTGTCACTGCACCCAGCCGGATAGTTTTATTGCTTTTCTATTAATTAAGGCAAATTGATATATTTTTGATTTATTATCCTTTCTTGTCTATACTTCCAGATACTCATTTCAGGTTTTCTTTTCTTTTCTTTCTTTCTTTTTTTTTGACACCAAAGCAGAGCAAATGTGTCTCTCATTTCACATAACAACCTTCTGATACTTGTGTTTGAATTTTCAAACCTGGGCTCATTGGGCACCCAGACAATCACCTGTAATCCCATGTCTTTTCAAGGAGCTTCCGCTTTCTGTAACCTCCTATAATGGAATGTTCTAAAGTCAAACGCAATATTCTACAGGATTTTTGGCTAACTTGAAGTGGAAGAAACATTATTAACATGGTCAAAAAGTGGAAGAGGGTACCAGGTTTTTGGAGATTTTTGACTATTACTGCCACTTTCTTTCCGTCATTGTGTCATGTGCAAATTTACTGAGCATGCCTTCTGTGTCTCCATCAATATCTAAACCAATGGGCCAGTTAAATCAGAAACTCTGGGGATGGAGTCTAGGTACTTTTTTAAAAAGCTCTCTAGGAGTCTAATGGGCAATTAGGCTTAAAAATCACTGATACAGGACTGGGGAGATGGCTCAGTAGGTAAAGTACTTGGCACACAACATGGGAACCAGAATTTGGACACTAAGCACTGACATAAATGCTGAGTAGGCATGGTGGGCTGTGTGCAGTCCAGTGTTGGGGAATTGGAAACAGGAGATTCTTGGATCCTTGAATAGCCTACTAGCTAAATCAACAAGCTCTGAGTTCAAATGAGAGACCCTGCCTCAATACACAGGTGAAGAGTGATGGAGGAAGACACCTAACTTCAACCTCTGGCTGCCACATGCATGCAAACACGTGTATTTGTGCATTTGCATCCCCTTGTACATCTGCACCCATGAACAGGCATATGTACATGCATGCATCTGATCTAAGTTAGGATTAATAATATTGATCCTAACACTGTTTAAGACATGACTGTGTGCCTGATCCCTTACCATTTGAGACCTCCTTACAGATAGTTGCTTGTCCATTAATCATTGCATTATGCTAGCTTACTAGTTTTAATTTCTATAATTAACTGGCTTTGTCAACAACCTGACATTTGTGTAATTATGTTGTACTATTATTGTTCTTTTTCATAGTCAGCAGAAAGATTTTTAGGAAAAAATTTATTAAGCTAGGCCTGGTAGCACAGGTTTATAATTCCAGTAATTTAGAAGGCAGAGACGGGATCACAAGTTCAAGATCTACCCAGATGAGTTCAAGGCCAGACAGGGAAAATCAGTGAGACCCTATCTGAAAACAAAAAATAAGATAAAGGCTGGGGATACAGTTTGGTGGCAGAACACTTGCCTAGCATGAATGAGACCTATGTTTAATCTCTAGTACGCTCATACAAATCTGCATTGGTCTTAGTTTAGATTGATTTCTACTTCGAAGCCAAAGGATGGGGCGAGTAACAAGTGGGTGAAGATTTTTTTAAGTCATATTTCTATGATTTGTGAAAACCACTGAGTCCCAGGTTTGATATTTCAAATACTGTTATTGATCGAATACCACAAAAACACAACTGTCCTAAGCGAGACATTTTTGAGGCTAGGAACACAAATGGGCTGAAAGCCTCTCTATAATGTTTTCCAGGGAAGCATCATTAATTTCTTGTTGATGAGAAAGGGAGGATGAACGAATACCCAATTTTTCTTCTTTCTTGAATTCTGATATGACAAAAATCAATAAATTATATGTAGTACCCAATAATGAAATCCATATTTACAAGTGCCTCTGTGGAAAGAGAACTTTCTAAGTCATATCCTGGAAATGATTGGACTGATTTTTAATTATGAATAATAATATTAGCACAAGATTTTCCTTACAAACGGAATTGCTTACCTATCACATCTTATTTTATATATCTTAAAACTGGGATTATTAATCATGAATTGAATAATTGTTATTTTCTTGAAATAAGTTTTTAAAACTTAGTGTTTTTCACTCTAGAGCTGGACATAGTGGTGCACACCTTTAATCCCAGGACTCTGGAGTCAGAGGCAGGTGGATATCAGAGAGATTGAGGCCAGCCTGGTCTACGTAGTGAGTTCCAGGCTAGCTGGGGCTACAGGGAGATCCTGTTTCAAGAACAAAACAAAACAAAACAAAACACAACAAAAGCTCCCCCCACCCACAAAACAAATACTCGAGAAATTTAAAAAGATGAGATCTCAGCATTTTGGATCTGTGATTATTTCGTATACAGAAATGAAATAATGTTATGAGACATCATAAAGTTAAGCGTGGAAATGAGAGGCAGTAGACACAAGTAACACAGTTACTGTATTTGGATGAGGAAGAAAATTTTGAAGGAAGACTTTTTTTTCCTTAAAGTTGTTCACAGTGGTAAGAAATGTCTTAAAATGAAAAGATAAGAACAGTCTGACTTAATTTGAAAACCAACCAATTTGCGTTGCACTTTAAATTTCTATCTGAATTTGAGATATCATTTGTCTAATTATAAAGCCAAAGGCCAATTAGCTTTAATTCAAACTAAACTTGAACTGAAGAAGTGACTGACTAATTGACACAATAGGGCACACTGGGATTCAATGCCATGAATTAGAAAGGCAATTAAATTTTTTCTGTTTAATCCAATCCACATGTGAAAAAAAAATATATATTATATATATGCATACTTTAAAATTTGTACTTGAAAGGGTTTGACATTAGGAATACTTCTGAATTTAGCAAGTAATAGTTATAATTAAGTTTCTGAAACTGTTCAGGGTCTAGGGCTACTGACTGCTTAAATGATGCCTCTGTAATTTAGCCAGGCATATTTTAAACAAAGGATTCTATCTGCTGCACACATGCTTTCTCATCCCCTCCTCCTCTCCCTTGTGCATCTATACACTTACAGACTTTACCCTTTGGTTCCTTTGCTTTCCAACTCATACTTGAAAACTCTAGGACACGAACAGACTCTCTCGGATTTGTACTAATTTGACAAATTTATGCAGGCGTTTAACAGAGTTGCATCCGTTCTTAGCTCACTTATTTCGCAGCAATTTTTACCTATCAACAATCTCAGTCTATTTCATATTTTGCTTCCTAAAGAGTGGTCCCTAGACCTCAGATTAGCGTCATTGACTTCATGTTTGTTAGAAATAGAAATGGCCAGGCCCTACCACAAAACTGTAGATGGAGACACAGATGATTCACATATACGTTTGAATTTATTTTAGTTAGGAGTGGTCTGAAGATGTTGGCAAAAACAGGACTAATGAGGAAAAAGGTAGTTATCAAAACTCTACTAAGTGCTTTACCTGTAATACCTAATTTGATCTCTGTACCAACTTTTCATGGTGATTTTGTGGTATTATGCAAATTTTCCAGAAGGAATCTGGAAATCCGTCTAAGGATTGGGAGGATTTAAGTCTTTTTCAAGGTCATTTATTTGTTAAAGTGTGGTCACCTTTTAGACACAGGAATCCAAACCCTCACTTCTCCTACTGCACAACCATCTCCAGGAGTAATACTCTGCTTGGTAGTTTTTAACTGGATTATTGTTTCTTTGTGATGAAAATGACTTGACTTTGCTTCTGCCATGGTTACCCATCTTTCTCGGTTTTACTTTCCTCACTAAGGATGTCGGCAAATCATTTCGTTGAAACTATATGGGAAGAGAATATCCAGAGCAGAGCTAGATGACTTTTATAGCTAGATGACTTTTATAGCTATAAATATAGCTGTTAACTATTTAGGGAAAACTTTTTTCTAAAGTTGGCCTCAGGCTCTGTTTCTTCACCTCTCAACATGCTTTATCTGAATTAAGTGCCACTGGTGGAAGTGACGCAGGGCACAGTCCATCATGCCCACAAAATGCCTCCTTCTCCTAAACACACCAACCTCTCTATCTCTCTTGAAAAGCAGCATTCTTGCAGGGGGTCTGGATGAACTTGGCATTCTTTCTTTTTAAAATTAACCGATTATGACTAGTAATAATCAGATACATACAGATTAGAGATGCATGTGCCAACATTTCAGTGTTATGAACAGAAACAACTCACTCAATTTTATGTCTTACAGGGCTTATACTGAGTTCGATATTATATAACTGTATTAATTCAACAGCAAACCTAAAAATTTTATAGCCACTTTTGGAAAGAGATGTATCTGCTCTGGAAACTGTTAATGAGTATATTAAAGCTGTAATGAAATGCTTCTTCTAAAATTTTTTTTCTATTTATGTGTATATGTGATATGTGTAAGATTTCATGAGTTTATATACACCATGTATGTACATCCTTTCTCAGAAGTCAGAGGATATTGGAGCCCCTGGAACTGAAGTTACAGGTGGCTGTGAGCTGCCATGTGGGTGCTGGGAGCAGAACCACTCTTAACTGCTGTGCCATCTCTACAGCCCCAGAAGTTTGCTTTCTAACTTTTACCCCAGTTAGAGCAACTTGGGTAGAAGAAGAAATGTAATGGAGAAGAATATGCAGGAAGCAAGATGAGATGACAAAGTTTGGGAGCTGCAGCTAAGAACCCCTTGTTTATCCATCCACCCATCCATCCATCCATCCATCCATCCATCCATCTATCCATCCATCCACCCACCTACTCACCCACCTACCCATCCACCCACCTGTCCATCCATCCATCCATCTATTCATCTACTATCCATCCATCCATCCACCCACTCACCCACCTACCCATCCACCCACCTGTCCATCCATCCATCCATCCATCCATCCATCCATCCACCCACCTACCCACCCATCCATCCACCCATCCATCCACCCATCCATCCACCCATCCATCCAGGAGGCAGGGGTAAAGATCTGGCTGGCTTTGTTCCAAAGCATCTTTGCACACTGTTGTTATTCTTGGCTGGCTTCCCTAGTGATACTCTACTAGATTGTTAGCTATTAGATTACTAAATCCTCACTTTACTCTCTTTGGAGCCTGGTCCTTAGAATTGCTTCTGTGAGAAGCTGCTCAGTTGCAAATCAGTTCAGTAATTTAGAGCTCCTGATCAAACAGGCCTCTGTATAGGCTAAAGATGGGGTTTCTCTGCTCAGCACCTACACTGGTTTCTGGTTGAATCTCTGTGTTAGATCTCTGTGTCTCTGTGTTACGGGAGACAATGGGCTATTTTATATATGCCATTAGACAGCCTCTATGTCAACACTGAAGCAAGTTCAGATCATCTTAAGCACAACTTCTAAATTTGGTGAAAATTCATCAAACCTCTTGTATATGATGTAATCATAAAATACAAAAGAAACATTCTATTTATGTTGTTATTATTGTGTTTTAATGATAGAAAGACGAAGTCTTCCTACTCCCACCTTGGCTTTCGCTTTTCCTTTCATGTTTCCAAGCCAGTCCTCTATTTCTTTCCCAAGTGAAAACCACCAGCAGACAAAAGTACAAAGCCCGGTATTGTGGATTTACCTGAATTTGGATTTATTGCCCAACCCTGGGTTTGAGGACTGCATACCAGAAAGGCTAGGGCAGTCTTTGGAGCACGCTGCTGCAGGAGTGGAGCCACAGAGCTGCGTGAGCGTTCTGTCTGATTCCCTGTGTTTAAGGAGAAAATTACAACCCTTGAGGGCTTTGTTTGAGGTGGCATTATTTATGGAGAACCCTGGTGAAAGAAGAGAGTTCTAGGAAGGATTAATACTCTGGGAGTTTCTTTATGTGTTCCCTTCCTTGTTAGCTGGACTTTTCCACTCTGCCTGCATTATTGTCATAAACACTGTGGTCCTGTCTGAAGTTTGGCTTAGTTCCCAGACTGCAAAGCAGCGTGAACATTATCTATTTTTCAGTTGTAATAAACAAAATAGCTTATATTTGCTAAGTTGTCCAAAACCTCCCTGTAGTTTAGGAAATGAGCCTAACCAAACTAGCTTTCCTGTCAACTCAAAGAAATGTCGGCTTTGCTCATAGAAGACTCTGGAACCCTGGCTGAGATGGACTGGGGCCAAAGCCGAGGGCCTTGTTCTCAGCAGAGCCTGGGTGTGTAAGAGGAGGCCCAGACCAGCCCTGGCAAAGCAGAAGCAAGAGGCCAGAAGAGCACTAGCAGAGCTCCAGGAAAAGCCACTGTAATACAACGTTGCTCAATGTTAGTTTCTCTTTTGTGCCTTTTCCTCCCCTCTCTGTATAAATTAATGGGACTTTTAAATCCTTTTCAAATATCACAAAAGAAAAGTTAACATTTTGTTTGGAACTATCTAAAATGTTCTAAGTGTCTAACCACCCCTGACAAAAAA
The DNA here is from genome assembly GCF_000622305.1 of Nannospalax galili. NCBI lineage: Eukaryota > Metazoa > Chordata > Mammalia > Rodentia > Spalacidae > Nannospalax > Nannospalax galili. Next base: position 1,875,672 of record NW_008337053.1, on the reverse strand, counting down.
AAATTAGTGTGATTAAATTAATCTCAGAGGGAAATTTAATTTGTTCCCCTGGTAATTGTCCAAAATTAGTTCTTTGTTGATAAATCATTATTCATAGGACATTACTAGTTCTAGAATAGTCTTTGAGATGCTGAAACTCTAAACCAAGCCCTGAGGGTGGAAAGGAGAATAAGGTTGTAATGGTTGTCAGGCAGATTTGCTTTGGGGGAGATGAAGGCCTGCGGGCCCTCCTACCCAGGCCTTCTGAGGCTTAGGTGGGAAATGAGCACAGAGGCCAGCCTGTGACACTCGCTGGATTCAAAGGGCTGAAAGTGACTGCTCTGGCTAATTGAATTAATGTGAACCTTTTGCTATACCATGAGGATCATTTCCCAAGAGGCAGCATGAAGACTCCTTGTTTCTGATTCATCTCCAGAAAACACACACGGTTTGAACCCAGGACTCTCCAAAACATTGCTTTTGGAGCTGGCCCCCACAACTGCTCTCAACCTCAGTCTCTTCATCTGTTCAATGATGCTGAAACACTTGTAGCTCACTGGAGTTTCTTAGGACCGTTGATGAATATGCCTGGGGCTCAGAATCATGCTTGGCACATGTAAGGAGACCTATGTCATACGCTGCCGAGAAACCATCACCTAGAAAGCTGGACATTCTCTAGCCTCCATCATGCTCGAGTCCTTCGATCCTAACAGTGGTTATTCCACTGTCTTCAAAGATTTTGAGTATAACCACTACTTGTAAAAAGAAAGTAAATTATGAGTATATCTATACATATGTGCATAGGTATTTTCCTATACATAAAGTGTATGTGCATGCACACATAAGAAACCATCACCTAGAAAGCTGGACATTCTCTAGCCTCCATCATGCTCGAGTCCTTCGATCCTAACAGTGGTTATTCCACTGTCTTCAAAGATTTTGAGTATAACCACTACTTGTAAAAAGAAAGTAAATTATGAGTATATCTATACATATGTGCATAGGTATTTTCCTATACATAAAGTGTATGTGCATGCACACATATACATATAAGCATACATGTATATGCATATATGTATGCATACACAATACATACATATATACATATATTGTCTTGACTATAGACATAAATTGACAGTAAACATCATATACAGTAAAGAAAATCTGTGCATTATTTATCTCAACTTTAAGTTTTAAAATAAAATATGCCTAGATGTTCTTTGTCTTAGAAGCCCAAGGGATTCTTTCTGTTACCTCTGGGGAGATGGGAGCCCTGAGGCCATGTTTTTCCACTAGTCTCATCTGGGTAATTTTTTTCTTACTATGTAGACGAGGTTGGCCTCAAACTCACAGAGATCCACCTGACTCTGCCGCCCAAGTGCTTGAATTAAAAGTGTGTACCACCATACCTGGCTAATCTTTTTTTTTTTAATGCAGTATTTTTAAATTCTTTGAGAATTTCATAGAATGCGTTTTGCTCATATTTGCCCCACTCCTCTCTCTAGCTCCCTTAGATGGATCCTCACCTCCTCTTCCTCTCCTCTTTTTTCCCATTGGGGTAATCTTGAAGTTGTGTGGACATGGAAAGTCAAATAGGAAGTCTTCCTAAGGGGAAGCTAGGTGCTCCTGCTCTGTCATTCACTGTTTGCACAGCAGGGATCGCTTTCTTAAATGATGTCATCAGTTTACAAGTTTGTTTTCTGCTTTTTCCCACCTTCCTCCCCACAACTACCATGAACGATTTTCCCTACAAGCCTAGGGACTTTATCATTTTATATCTGCAGCCCTGGCTCAATTACATCGTGCCCGATGAGTAGGAGGCTCTTTGCAGAGACCAAATGAATGAAGAATGAACGAATGAATGAATGGTCAGGGACAATGTGAAAGTGCGCCTGCATTTGTGCATGTGACTGGGAGCCTGGGCTCAGGAGATTGATTGTTGGGGGTGTTTTGGCGTATTCATAGCCACCATTTGTAGACAGCCCTCCACATAGTCTCTTTTTCTACTGATCCTCCTTCCGAAACGTTACTGCAGAGCATTCGCATGTCTCTGCAACTCCCAACTCTGAGTGTCACGGACTCTACTTAGGTGATGGTTGTCTAGTACCGAGGGGCTGTGGTTCTGCCTGGAATCAGCCAGGCTCCAGACACCCATGCATCTCTTGCCCTTTTGCCCCAACACACGTTTTTGGGGATCTTTGCAGACACATGGGTGTTTCACATATTTCCTGAGCCGTGCAAATGCCTTTTGGCCACTTCCTCTTTCATACAAGCAGCCTGTGGACAATTTCTCTTTGGCTTTTATTTTATAGTTTAGAGATAATTTCTGCCTTAACAAGGTTATTTCTCTCTCTGGAATCTAGATTATATCATAACAATACACTATCTGACTCCTTGTGGCAAGAAGAGCTAGACATTTTCACTGTAAGTTCTGGACGGCTAATTTTTATGTCCGTCATGAGTGAAAATGGCTCATCAAATGAAGAAAGAAGTTTCAATAGTGGAGAAACTGTGGAACTTGTTGCAAAAGCTGCTGGGGTTTGGCTTGCAAGATTTTCAGATACAGGCAGCGTCTGGAAAAAGCCCTGAGCCCATATAGGTTTACCTTCTGTGATGCATTCTGTAAGGCAAGAGCCAAAATAAAATCACACTATTCTATCAAATAGAAATGGACTTTTAATGTGTTGTAATTGTTCTTGTCTGGATTTGGTTGGTTGGGAGTAAAAGAAAAACAACAACTCCAGTTGGCTTAGGCAACAGTACAAGTTAACACACATGAACAACCATATAGCTAAAAGACCCAGAGATAATGAGGCCTCAGGAGAGGCCTCTTTAAGTTTTCTCTTTCTTTTCTTTAGATTTTATTTTTCTGAGGCATGGTCTCACTGTGTATCAGAAGCTGGCCTCCAACTTGGTGTGTACCCCAGATTGGCCTGGAAACGTGCCATCTTCTTGCCTCCACTTCCTGAGCACTGAGAATAGAGGCAGGTGCCACCATGCCCATCTCTAATTTCTTTCTCTATCGATAATTTCTCAGCCCTGCATCTTACCTGTTGAGTTTATTCTTATCAGCCTCTCTTCCAGTGCCCCAGGATGCAAACAGTGACCTCTAGGGTTACTTCCTTCTAGATTGGAAGGCAACAGGTAAGGGGTTGGTTCCATTTTTGTCGTACTGTAGAGTCGACATGGGTCATGTGCCATTCTCTAATCTCAACAATGTAAATAAGGAGGAGCTGTGTGATTGTGGCGGTCCCCTGCGTTGTACAGTCATAGTCCTATCCAGCAGCCTGCCCCAGTGAGGCCCGCCACAAGGGGGATCAGGGAGAGGGGAGTGCGCTGTCCGCCTGTTTCGCCAGCCCTCCTCGCGGAGGACAATCAGACAACAGGGAGTCTAGGCAGGCAGGAACTGGTTTATTGCAAGCGTTACAGAGCTTATAAAGGCATTAATGGTAAACGGAAATCCCCCTCCCCCCAAAGGTGTCCAATCAGCTTAAAGGTCAACCAAGCACGTGGGCAGCACTTCATGGATTTCAATGGTGAACATGAGCCTATCTTGCGCTCCTCAGGAGTGCAGAAATGCCTGTTAGCCAATCCGAAGACTTTCAAAACAAGTCAGGCCATGCCCTGCTTACTTCCTCTCGGCACCATCTTTGCAGGGCCATTTAGGTCCCTACATGTGATTAGCTTAAACTAATCTGACCTTGACTCTGGAGTTACAGACCAGAGTTGAAACCATCCTGATGGAGCACTGCTAGTGGAGAGTGAAGGGGAAAGGGTCAAGTGCCTATTCCACCTGGCATTCAGGACTGGATTTGGAACATGCAGAGTGGGTTTTGTTTTGTACCTGACTTGTCTTACATTCTCAAAATATTAGAATTAGTTTCATTTCTGCTTGAAGTAGCCCTTTACATTGTCCATTACTGTTTCAAGCCTTTGGTCTTTTGAACACACATGACTCTTTGGATCAACGTGTTGTGTGCATTTGGGCTGAAGGCTTGATGTATGGGTGTGGATGTTCAAAGACTTCTCTTTCCCTTTGGTAGTGCAGCTGGAAGTGTTTGAGACTGGTCCTGGTCCATCATGAGTCATGATGAGGAGCAGACTCCTGCCAGATGAGTGACAGGGACAAGATAGAGTTTCTTGTGAAGTTGTAATGACTGGGAGCTAGGCGTTGTTTGTGTTGTGGCATAGCTTATCCTTCCTAGGACACTGCATTTACAACTCCCCTTGGGATTATTTCAGAACTTTCTCACAAAATCCTATATACGTGTTTTTTTATTGAGAATTTCATACATGCATATAAGGTGAGTTGATCAAATCCATGCCCGCTCCCTCCCCTCTAACTCCTCCCATATCTCCCTATCACTTTTTTTCTGATAACTTCATGTGCTCTTTCTTCTTCTTTGATTTACTTGTTTATTTTTTTATGTGGCTTTTGGCTACTCTAACACTCCCCCCTCTGAGGAGGTAACCCTAAAATCTTTTAAGGATTAGATAAAAGCTCCCAAATATTCTTGACATTTTTGGCCTTTGGAACAGAGTAGGTTGCTAAGAGGCCCAAGGACATTGTGAGTTTTAGCCAAGAAACGGGCTACTTTTCTTTGGGGTCCTTTTACCCTAACTGCCTAGCTAATTCCCACCTCCTATTTGTATCACACCATCCTCTGAAGAGTTTACCCAAATTGCCAATAGGGAATCGGGACGCAGACCATTCTGGCTTCTTCCATGCTGAACAGGGACGCAGGGTGAGGCAATTGGAGTACCCCTTCAGTGGGTCGGTCTAAAAGACTCCCAAATTGCATAACTCATATCTTGAGGTAGAGAAGAAACTCTTCGAATCAGGAACAGGGGATGTGAAGGAGAAGTAAGGGCAAGAGTACTTAGCATTACAAGTTCTAGACAGGGAACTAGAAAAAAAATCAGAGCAGGTAAAATCTCAAATATTCATATCAGAGTGCAATGAGATTTCTTGACGAGAGCTTCCAAAAGCATCCCTCTATTGGGTTCCTCTTCATTTTTCCTTTGTCTGCCAAATAAAAAATAGTATGTGATGGACTCAGGATTTGTTTTCAGGCACTTTGATAGCTGTTGGAGAGGTTAGAATCAGTGTCAGTTCCCCTCAAAGGCTTCTAGATAGGAAGAGAAAACAAATTTATCCATCATTTTAGAAAAATAGCTGGTTGTTTCCCTTAGCTACAGGTGGGCACTACAGTATTGAAGTCTTGCATATGAGCAGCACTTTCTAGTTAGGAACAAAATCATCAATGATAATAAATAATTGTGTAAATAACTTTTTATATAGACTTAAGCCTAATGTCTGGGAAGTGTAATCCCTTGAATTCTTAAAGAAATATACTGATGACTTTACTCTTTGGTCAAACTTTCCTTTTGGGTGTTTAAGATCATAGAATTAGCCCAAAATAAATCAATTTATTTTTATACTTAAGGTCATTTGAGGACCTGTTCATCAGGGGTCACATGGGCTTGGGAGGAGTTCCTGGTTTCTTTCTTTTACCACCTACATGAAGATAAGTCAATGGTCCTGCTCAACCATGTCTGGCTTCACTTGGAAGCATGAATGAGATGTTTCCCCTGAGTTGACCCTCCTCTTTGTAGACTGGGCACTGGTTCAAGTCCATCTCATGGGGTCTCCATGTCCTCCCTGAACAAGAGGAAAGGTGACTCACCACAGTTACAGGACATTTTGAGAGATATTCCATAGTCCCCTGGAGCTTAGTTGACCTTGGAGGGCAAGGGGCAAACAGTATCCTTTAAGTCCCTCTGACCACATTAGTATAGGCCTCAAACTATGGCTGTTAAACATCCAATAAAGTTAGTTCCACCAGTTTGGTACCTTTAATTATCATGTGCTATGTAGATAAGGCTTGGGTAAAAAACTCTATGAAAAGCGATTTTCATATACTATAATTTGATGGTATTTAGATCCCCTCCCCTATCCGTACTTCCCCTTACTGCCCTCACCCAATCTAATGTACTCTATTATATCTATCTGCTTATCTATTGTCTATCTCTATCTGCCTATCATCTATCTATCTATCTATCTATCTATCTATCTATCTATC
>NW_008337053.1:1869193-1869451 GCF_000622305.1 Nannospalax galili | reverse complement strand
CTATCTATCTATCTATCATCTATCTATCTATCAATCTATCTATCTACATATCATCTATCTTCTATCTATCTATCTATCTATTGATCCATCTATTGATCTATCATCTATTTATCATCTATCTATCACCTATCTATCTATCATCTATCTGTTGATCTATCATCTATTTATCATCTATCTATCATCTGTTATCTATCATCTATCTATCTATCTATCTATCTATCTATCTATCTATCTATCTATCTATCATCTATCTATCTA
>NW_008337053.1:1854907-1868323 GCF_000622305.1 Nannospalax galili | reverse complement strand
GCTAGGACCACTCCTTGTTTTTCTTGTTTAGAAGCTCACATAGTATCCTCTAATACCATGAGAGCTATTCTTCAGGGAGGAGGCTTCCAGGTCAGTTCCAGCTTGATTGCTTCAAGTCCTGTGTCCAAAGTGTGGCCTGTCTTTAGTAATAGGGTCTTACCTCACAGTCTTACCATCAGGGCTGTGACAATAGCCTGTGCTATTTTGAGAGCCTTTTGGACTACCCTGAGAACTCAAGGGAAGGTTTCTCCTGCCTGGCACTGTATTTTTTGTTACCTAGCTTTCAGCTATACATATGGGCTTGTATATATATTATATGTGCATTTTTTTGGTAGGACTTTGAACTAATACATTTCCCTCTGGTTTTTCATACCATCTAAGGAGTATTTATTTCCCCTCTCACTTCTCTGTATAACCCTTGATACTCCCTCCACAGTTAAAGCAACCCCCTTTAACCCATTTTCCCCTCAATAGCACCTGTCTCCTACTATCCTCCTCTCTTGAGCTCCTTCTTTCCCTTTACCCCCATGATTTTTTCCACATTTTCCTGGCTCATAAAGTTACATCAGGATGTATACACACATCTAAGGATTTGGAACTAAGATGTGCAAATGAGAAAAGAGCATCTATAGCTTGATTTTCTGAGTCTATGCTACTTCACTTAGTATAACAGTTTCTAGTTCGTCCATTTACCTGCAAATTCCGTGATTTCATTTTTCTTTACTGCTGTGTAGGACTCCATTGTGTGAATGCACCATATTTCCATTATCCATCATCTGTGAGGATCATTTAGGTTATTTCCATTTCTCAGCTGTGTGTAAAGAGCAACAAATAGATGACTACACAAGTATTTCTATAGTAGGGTGTTGAGTCTTTTGGGTCTATGCCAAGTGGTATTACTGGATCATGTGGTAGATCCATTTTTAGTTTTTAAAGAGTTCCCCATACTGATTTCCACTGTGGTTGCATCAGTTTGCAATCTCATCAACAGTGGATGAGGGTTCCCCTTTCCTCACAGCCACTCCAGCATTTGGTATCATTTGTTCTCTTGATGTTAGCCATTCTGATTGGGGTTAGATGAAATCTTAAAGTAGTTTTAATCTGCATTTCCTTAATTACTAAGGACATTGAACACATTTTAAGGTGTTTCTTAGACATTTTTATTTCTTCTTCTTCTTTTTTGGTCTTTTTGAGACAGGGTCTCCCTGTAGCCCCAGCTGGCCTGGAACTCACTATGTAGACCAGGCTGTCCTTGTACTCACAGAGATCCACCTGTATTTCTTCTTTTGAGAAATCTCTGTTTGTAGCATCCTTTGCTTTCTTGCTTCTTTGTTTGAGTTCTTTGTGTATTATTTAGGTATTAATCCTCTGCCGGTTGTATAGCTGGTGATGGTTTTCTCCCACTCTGTGGGCTTTCTTTACGTTCAATTGGTTGTTTCCTTTCGGTAAGATTTTTATTTAACGAGGTCCCATTTGTCAATTGTTGACCTTAATTCCTGAGCAACAGATGTTTGATTTAGAAAGAAAGCTCTTTCCTGCACCTGTATCTTATAGGGCACTGCCTGTTTTCTTCTAACAATTTCAGTATTTCTGGCTTCACATTGAGGCCTTTGATCCAGTTGGAGTTGATTTTTGTGCAGGGTGATGGATATGGGTCTGATTTCATTCTTCTACACTTGGTGATTCAATTTTGTTGAATCAGTACCATTTGTTGAAGATGCTCTTTCTTCACTATGTACTCTTGGCATCTCTGTAAATATCAGGTAGCTGTAATTGCACGCATTCATGTTTGATTCTTCTATCTTGTTCCATTGATCTACATGTGTTTTTTTATTTTGCCAATATTATGCTGTTTTTATGACTATAGCTTATACAGTAGATTGAGGTCTGGTATGGTAGTCCTCCCACATTGCTCTTTGTGGTCAGCATTGCTTTGGCTATCTGGGGTCTGTTGTATTTATGTATGAATTTTAGAATGAACTTTTCTATTTCTATGAAAAACAGCATGGGAATTTTGATTGGAATTGCACTGAATCTGTAAATTGTTTTTGGTAGGATGGACATGTTCACAGTATTAATACTTCCAATCCATGAGCATGAGGGGTCGTTCTATTACCTTGTGTCTTCTTCGATATTTTGCTTCAAAGATTTAAAGTTTTCATTGAAGAGTTCTTTAATGAAAGGTTAGGTTAGGTTAGGTTATGTTTATCCCTAGATATTTTATTTTATTTTTTTTTCATGCTATTGTGAATGGAAGTGTTTCCATGAACTCTTTCTCTGATTGCTTGATCTTTGTATATAGAAGGTCTACTGATTTTTGTAGATTAATTTTGTATCCTAATATTTTGCTAAAAGTGTTGATCATTTCTAGAAATGTTCTGGTAGAATTTTTGCAATTTCTTATGTATAATATCACATCATCTGCAAATACATGTAATTTGACCTCTTCTTTTCCAATTAGTACCCCTCTAATTTCCCTTTCTCATCTTATTGCTTTAATAGAGTTTCAAGCACTGTATTGAAAAAGAATGGGGATAATGGACAATCTTGTCTAGTTCCTGATTTTAATGGGAATGCTTCCAGTTTTTCTCCATTTATAATGATGTTGGCTATAGGTTTATTGTATATAGCTTCAATTATGTTAGGATATAGTCTCTCCAGTCCAATCCCCTTTAGTACTTTTTACCATAAATGCATGTTGGATTTTGTCAAAGGCCTTTTCTGCATCTATTGAAATGACCATGTGATTTTTGTCTTTAAGTCCATCTATATGATTTATTACATTTATTACCTTACATATATTGAACCTTCCCTCCATCTCTGGAATAAAGCTGACTTGATAATGGTGGATGATCTTTTTGATGTGTTTCTGTATGCAGGTTGCAAGATTTTTTTTGAGAATATTTGCATCTACGTTCACTAAGGATATGAGCCTTAGTTTTCTTTTTCATTGTGTCTTTACCTGGTTTTGGTATTAGAGTAATACTGACTTCATAGAAGGAATTTGAGAGTTCTGCCTCTGATGCTATCTTTTTGAATAATTTAAGTAGTACTGATTGTAGATCTTCTTTGAATGTCTGGTAGAATTCTACTGTGACTCCATCTGAGACTGGGCTAATTTTAGTTGGGAGTTTTTGTTTACTGTTTCAATGTCTTTATTTGTTATGGGTTCTTTTAAGCTGTTTCTCTCTTCTTATTTAGCTTTGATGATTTCCATGGATTTAGAAATTCATTCCTTCATTTTAGATTTTCAAATTTAATAGAGTATAGGTTTTTAAAGTATTCCCTTATAATGGTCTAGACCTTTTTGGTGCCTGTTGTGATGTTTCCCCTTTCATCTCTGATTTTTGTTGACTTGGATTTGTTCTTTCTTTTTTTTTTTGGTTAATTAGGCTAAGGGTCTGTTTATCTTGTTTATCTTTTCAAAGAACCAGGTCTTAGAGTCACTGATTCTTTGTATTTGTTTTTTTTAAATTTCTACTTCATTGATCTCAGCTCTGATTTTTGTTATTTCTTCTTGTTTTCTGGGTTTGGGCTTAGTTTGTTTTTGCCTTTCCAGATTCTTGAGTTGTAGCATTAAGTTGTAGTTATTTATTTGTGCCTCTTTTTGGTTTTTAAATGTAGGCACTTAGAGCTATTAACTTCCCTCAGGACTGTTTTTAATGTGTCCCAGAGGTTCAGTTGTTTTGTATTACTATTTCCATTTAGTTACAGGAATACTTTTATTTCTTTCTTGATTTATCCTTTGGCTCATTTATCATTCAGTAGTGTGTTGTTTAATGTCCATGAGTTTGTGTAGTTACTAGATTATTTCTTCTCCTCCTCCTCTTCCTTCTCCTCCTCCTTCTTGCTGTTGATTTTGTTTTATTGCATTATGTTCCTATAAAATGCATGGCATTATTTAAATTGTTTGTATTTGTTGAGGTTTGTATTGTACCCCAGTATGTGGTCAATTTTAGAGAAACTTGCATGGGCTGATGAGTAGAAAGTGTATTTTTTGGTGCTTGGGTAGAATATTCTGTAGATGTCTGTTAGGTATATTTGATCTAGGATATTGTTTATTTTTTATTTATTTTTAAAAATATTTTATTTATTATTTTTATTTTATGTGCATGCATGTATTGCCTGCATGGTAGGTAAATGTACCCATTGTCATGCAATGCCCACGGGGGTCAGAAGGATCCCCTGGAACTGGAGTTATGGACAGTTGTTAGCTGCTATGTGGGTGCTGGGATTTGTTTGCAAGAACAGTCAGTGTTCTTAACTGCTGAGCCATCTCTCCAGCCCCTAGGATATCATTTAATTAATATGTTTCCCTGTTGTCTATTGGAGAGTGGAGTATTGAAATCACCCATCATTACTGAGTTGGGGTTAATCTGTGTCTTGAAGTCCAGTAGTAATATGGTTATGAGATTGGATGCACCAAAGTTTGGTGCATATATGTTTGGAATTGTAATGTCTTCTTTAAAAAAAAATATTTTATTTGTTTTTATTTTACATGTATGAGTGTATTGCCTGCATGTATGTAAGTGCACTTGTGTTGTGGAGGTCAGAAGAGGGCGTTGAATCCCCTGGAACTGGAGTAGTAGATGGTTGTTAACCACCATGTGGGTGCTAGGAATCAAACCCAGGTCCTCTGAAGGAGCAGTCAGTGCTTTTAACCACTGAGCCATCTCTCCAGTCCTTTAGTGTCTTCTTGGTTAATGATTCCTTGATCAGAATGAAGTGATCTTTATCTCTTCTGATTAATTTTAACTTGAAGTCTTTTTTGTCAGATATTAGAATTCTAATACCTGCTTGTTTCTTAGTGTCCTTTGTTTCAAATATTTTTTCCCATCCTTTCACTGTGAGGTAATGCCTATCCTTACAGGTGAGATGAGTCTTTTGTAGACAACAAATGGTTGGATTTTGTGTCTTAATCCATTCAACTAGTGTTTGTCTTTTGACTGGGGAGTTGAGGCCATTGCTATTTAAGGTTATTATTGAAAGATGTGTATTAGTTACTGTCAGTTTATTTTGTTTGTATTCTTGGTCCTATTTTGTTTCCGTAATTATACTTTCATTTGTTTTCTTTCAGTAGCCTGTTGGGTGTGGTCTTTCCTTTCCTCAGTTCTTTGAGTTGCTTTGAGTTTTCTCTGTTGGGCTGATTTGGTGGACATGGGTTCTTTCAACCTATTTGTATCATGGAAAATCTTTCCTTTTGATTGTGATAGATAGTTTTTCTGGGTAAAATGTTCTGAGTTGGTATCTATGATCATTTAGAACTTGCAATATTTTGCTCAAGGCTCTTCTAACTTTTATAGTTTGCATTGAAAAATCAGCCACAGTTCTGATGGGTTTATTATTTATTTATTTTGGGGGGGGGTTCCTTTATATGTATCTTGCTTTTCTCCTGCAGCTTTCAGTGTTCTGTCTTTGTTTTGTACATTTGCTGTTTTCTATGATGTGCCGTGTGGGGTTTCTTCTGTGGTCCTGTCCTCTTAGTGTTCAATGTGCTTCTTGTACCTGTATGTATAAGCTTTTCCTTAATTTAGGGAAATTTTCTTCTGTAATCCTGTTGAAGATCTGGTCAATGCCATCGATCTGAGATTCTTTCCTTCCTTTATGCCTATGATGCATAAATTTGGTCTTTTCATGGTGTCCCATATTCCATTTCTGTGTTTAAAATTTTTTTTCACATTTCTTGCTTGAGCAGTCCAATTCTTCCATTTTACTGTCCAGTCTGGATAGTTGATTTTACGTTTCATTCATTCCGTTTTCCTGTTGTTTCACATTTGCTTATTGAGTTTTTCAATTCCGTCTTCATTTCAGCCTGAGTTTTCTTCAATATTTCTATATCTTTTATGAACTCACTTTTCAAGCCCAGGATCGTCTTTGTCATTTCATTCATCCACATGTTTGTATTTTCTTGATCTTCAGTCAGGAGTTTGTCATGTCCTCTTTGAGTTCTTTAAGGTTGTTGAATTCTGTGGGAGTGTTCATGATTGTTCTTTTAAATTCTGTATCTTGACGTTTCTCTAGGTAGTATTCATTGTAGAACTCTTCTACAGGACTGGTGGGGTTTGGTGGGGACATATTATCTTGGTTTTTCATATTATCTGCGTTTTTTACTGTGGCCTGGGCATATGGATTTCTTTTGTTGGTTTTGTGTCTGATATGAAAGTCAAGCTTGCCTTTCTTGCGTTGCAGTCTGATTCTGTTTATACTGTTGCTTGGTTGCTTTTTATCAGGTCTGAAGAATTAGTTGGTTTGTGCTTCAGGTTCTGTTTGTTTGTTTTTTTTAAATTTTTTTATTGGAGTGGCTGGATGGATTCAGGCAGGCTAGTCAGGAGCTCTCCAGCAGAGGGAAGGAGCCTACACCCAAGTCAGGGTGATGGGGATCAGTTGAGCCAGTTCTACGTTGGAAGAAGAGAAGGTGTGAACCCTGGAGCCGTGGGACTGGGGTTGGTCCCAAAGCAGGTAACGGTGTTGGTGCAGAGGGATCTGCCAATCTTACCCAGCTGGTCAGGAGTTCTCTGGCAGTCTCAGCAGGAAGGGGCCAAGGCCCAAGAAGGGATATTGGGAAGAGGATCTTATTTTTATTCTATGTTTATGAGTATTTTTGCCTGCATGTAAAGGATCCATGTGTGTAACCATGGAGGCCAGAAGAGGGTGTCAGGTGCCGTGAAACCATTGATATGGCTGGTTGTTAGCCACTATGTGGGTGCTTGGAACTGAACCCTGGTCCTTTGCCAGAGCAGCCAGTGCTTTTCACTACTGAGCCTCTCTCCAGCCTCTGCCTTATCTTTCTTGCTCTGGCATAACTTTTCTCAGCCTTGTAAGTTTTAGAGCTGTAATGAGCAATCCTTGCTCCAAGCTAACATGATGCTATTTCTCTTTCAGGACAATCGTATCCACACTTCCAAGTACAACATTCTCACATTCTTGCCAATTAATTTATTTGAGCAGTTCCAGAGAGTGGCGAATGCCTATTTCCTTTTTCTTCTGATACTACAGGTAATATCTAGGCTGTATTTATTCATTATGTTTATTAAAAGTATTCACATAATTTGAAAAGCTAAGCTGATTTACTTAGTTCAATGTTCATAATTATGTAAAACTATTCTTATTAGATTTTTAATATTATTACTGTTTCTCCCTACAAATGAGGGAGAGCTACGAATATGTTAAAAGAGTGCATTTATCAACTTAAATATCTAGGTAATTTTATTTTATTTTTAAAAAGTTATTTATTTTTATTTTATGTATCTGAGTATTTTGCCTACATGTATGTAAGTGTACCACATACGTGCAGTGCCCACAAAAGCCAGAAGAAAGCAGTGGACCCCTGGAACTGGAGTTATGAGTGGTTGCTAGCCACCTTGTGGGTGTTGGGAACTGAACCAGGTTCTCTGCAAGAGCAGCCAGTGCTCTTAGCAGCAGAGCCATCTCTCCAGCCACTAATATGCAGCCCTGCACTTTATTTGAACAAATGATCTAATAATCACATGGTGTGGTGGTGCACATCTTTAATCCCAGCACTTAGGAGGCAGAGGCAGGTGGATCTTTGTGAGATCGAGGCCCGGTTGGTCTATATAGTGAGTTCCAGGCCAAATGGGGCTACAGGGGGACCTTGTCTCCAAATAAACAAAAAGGAGCCTAATAATCAGTACTCATGACTTTCTTCCTTTCTTTATCGCTCTCCCACCTGATAGCCTGGGGGTGGATAGAGTTTAGACAGAGTCTTGGTAGTCTAAGACTGTGAAGGTTATAGAACTTAACAAATTTCCCTTTAAGAACAATGGTGTGTATTCATAAAATAAATGATAGCTTATATATGTTCTTTGTTCTTTCACTGTAGGGTGACTTTTTGTTTTTCAGTTTTGAGCAGTTAATTGCTAGTTAATAACCTTTCTCCATTTAACTAAAAATTGGATTTAAATGAAATTTCACATGTTACTGCTGCTTTGGGAAGGAAAAGGAAATATTTCAAGAAATAGCATACACATAAATAGCTTGTATTAGCCAGTTATTTAGTATTTATTTTAGATAATTTAAGCAGATCAGATTAGTAGATCCAAATCAGGGTCTATGCCAATTCTGTGTTCTAAGAAGATGGTCTGGCTTCGTGAAATCTAGATGGACAGTGTTGAGGACTATTTTCCTTTAGTTGACTAGCTATTTTGTGTTAATCTTTTGGTTGTATGTGTCAGAAATCCATATTAGCTCAAACAGAAGATGAATGTACCCCGTGGAGTATGTCTGTTCAAGTGTGATTGAATTCACACAGTAGCGGTTTTACGAGAGCATGGCTTTTCTTTTTCTGTTTTCTCCCACCGTGGCCACGTTCAGCTAGGACTGCTCTACCTGTGGTCTGCCAGTGTTATCATTTTATCTTCCTAGCTCTCCAGTGAATGAGAAGGGTGGAGGGGAGGGAGTCCCTTTTCTGTTGGGATTTATTCTGATTGGAGCTGTATCCTTATTCCTAAACTGATCACTGGTGCTCAAGGGTTTGGTACAGTGATTGTCTTGAGTATTTGCCCAAACCTAGGCCAGAATGGAGTCAGCCCAGTAAAATTAGGACTGAAATTAGAGTAGTACAGTTCCCTAACAAATAACGATATAGTTGAGAATAGCTGAATGCTGACTGTGCAAAAAACCAAACCAAACTAAACCAGCCCAGCCCAGACCAGACTGGACCAGACAGAACCAAATTAAACCAAGCAAGTAAGCAAGCAGACAGAACCCTGTGAATGAACAGCTTGCTATTCATTAAAGGAAATTTAGAACCCAATATTTCTCCTCCCCACCAGGACCACAAAATTACTTTTGGATTCTTTATGCAACTTTTCACATATTCCAGAATTGTGAATTTATTTCTCTGGTGGTTTTCTTACTTGTAGTCTCAGGCACATGTTCAAACAATTTGGAAGGGACATTTGAGATGGTTTAGTTCAACATTCTTTATTTTACTGATAAACAACTGGGACCCACAGAGGGTAGGTGATGTGTGAAGCTCTCACCATGAGTTAAAGGTGGGGGGTGGGGACAGTTTTTCTGCTACCAGCCCAATGTTTGGACTCCATCTTCAAAGACTTTTTGCTTTGTTTTCTTATTCTATCTTTTAAAGTTTTTTTAAAATTTGAATTGACATGTAATAATGTACATATTTATGGAATACAGTATGAGAATTCAGAGCATGTATGCAATGTGTAATGATTAAGTTAGGGTAATTAGCTTTCTATCTCCTTAAGCATTGATCATTTCTTTGTGTTGGGAATCTTTGACCTCCTCTCTTCTAGTTGTTTATAAAACAATTAGATATCGTGGCCTGTAGTCACCCTAGTGTGTTGTAGAATACTGGAACTTGTTTCTATTATTTAACACTCAGGGGATGTTAAGGTTTAAAAAAAACATAGAACCCGTTATATAAAATTGGTTTAGCTTTGAGTTATTTGATGAGACTTGATCTTCATCCTCTGACAGTTTCAGCTCTACTTTTCCCAGCTTGATGGCCCTGAAGCAGCTCCCAAGTGAACCTGATTAGGAAAAAGCACCTACTGTAGAGTCACGCTGTCCTATGCCTGTCTCAGGAGGTGGCACTGGAGACACAGGCACAAGGGAATAGGAGACCTAGGCACTTATCTTAGCAGTGTGTGCTCTTGCCCCAGATTCTTGACATGCTAGATGGTTCGGTGGTAAGTAGGGATAGAAAAATAATAGGGATATGATATTCAGGGTTGTAGGAGTTTCTGATACTGAGTTATCATTCACAGTGTATTCTGTTTTGCACAGCAGGAGAAATGTTATTTACATGGACTACATATGCTATTGGTTTGTACAAACAGCTTTTACTACTGAAACTAACTTAGATTTCTCGACATCAGATGGAAATATATGGAGATACCTGGCTTAGCATCTGGTATAAGGTAGATGTTCAAAGTACCTCTCTTTGGGAAGTAATGAGAAAAGGAGTTGGTAAACTGACTAAAAACTGGTAAGAGAAGCTGATAGGTGACCCCTAATGACCCAGAGAACGATGGACATCTGTGAAAGATTTCAAGAAGCTTGCTTTTCAGCTTGCTGCAAATTTTTATTGTATTTTATTTTTTTTATTTGGTAGTCTGAAAATAGGCAGAAATGATACTTCTTTATATGTTTTGTAATTGAATGAAAATACTCGAATTATTGAAAGCTGTTTTATATTTGTACAAATAACTGAACATAACCCCATTTATTCTGGCAAGTTTTATAGAATTAATTGACAAAAATTAGCAGATGGATTTAATTGAAAAAGACTTAAACTACTGGAAATGTTTGTTTCAGCTGATTCCAGAAATCTCTTCCCTGACCTGGTTCACCACCATTGTGCCACTGGTCTTGGTGGTCTCTATGACAGCTGTCAAGGATGCCACTGATGACTATGTGAGTATTTGTTCCGGAGCACGGTTCATGTCTCAATTTTAATTGTGTTTCTATTTTTTCAGAAATAGAAGGTCTGAACCTAGCCAGTGCTGCTAAAGAGTGGTAGAGAATGAGACAGAGGAGGGAATATTTTTTTGGTCTTTTTGAGAGAGGGCCTTCCTGTAGCCCCAGCTGGCCTGGAGCTCACTATGTAGACCAAGCTGGCCTCGATCTCACAGAGATCTGCCTGCCTCTGCCTCCCAAGTGCTGGGATTAGAGATGTGCGCCCCCCTACCTGGCTCAAACTGGGGAAGATTTCTATTTACCAAGTTGGTTCCTGTGATGTTTCTTTGTAGTTGTTTTATGAATAATTTTAATAAATTCATTTAAAAATTGCATACACACATATATAATATTTTTGTCTTAATATAGCATGTTTCTATTTCTTTGACAAAGTGCTGTTTATTTCAAAGTATACATTACTACTACAACATTTGAGGCTGAATTTTTAACAGATACATAGGTCTTATCAACACTGTAAATGTCACGGTAAAGTGGTCAGCTGCGGTTGTTCCTGGAGTCTACCTCTTTCTGTGAGGTTACCATTGTTCAGGGTACTTTGGGAGCTCCTCTATAGAATTGTCTTCATGATCCATACACAAAGTACAGGAGAAACCCAACCTCATGACTTCATGTTCCGCCAGCATCAGGAACATTTCTTACTCTCATCCAAACCTTATTATGGACCTGCTTCCTATGCATGGCTTTCCCTGTTTTCAAACACAATACATTCCTTGTACCCTTTCAAAGGATATAGAGCTCCATTCTCAAAAGATAAAGGGCTTTCAAAAGAATGGACTGTGATTTCCAAAGGTAATTCCTGTAGAATAGATTCCAGTAACGATTTAACCATTGCCATCTTTGGAGTAGACATGTAACTTATTCATACTGTCTGCTCTTTCAGGAAATACCACTCAGGCAGACGTATGCATGTCTTCATCATGACCTTAAATGAAATCCTGTTCATTAAAGAGTGAAATGATAGTGGAAGGATCATGGGCTTTGGAGGATGACATCTTACCCTCCTATTTAGTAGTAGTGTGTCTTTCAGTAAACTACCAAACTTCTCCAGACCTTCCCTTTTCTCTGTAATGTGGCCAATTAGCAGTTTGGGGAAGACAAAACAAGAAGAAATGTATAACACACCAGACATAGACTGTGGCTCACTGGGAGTCTGTATGAATGCTGGTCCTCTGCAGCCTTTCTGTCCTTGGAAGTGCCTTCCAAGACTTCTTATTTATGTCTAGAATAGAAATTGTCAGTCACCCTGGCCCTAAGACTACCACTTCCAACCCTTCCAGAGTCCGTCTGCTCTAATACCAAGACCCTTTGACAAAGCCTGACCACACGTGGAAACCTTGGCGCTGCTCAGCTTTTGGGGGATGAGCTGGTTGATCTTTCCTCATGATACACAGCTAGTCAATTTAGAGAACCGTTTTCAGGTTATATACTGATATGAGTAATCACTAAGTCTCTTTGATTCTATTACCATTCATGCTTTAACTGGCCTTTGTTCTTGTGGTGACATAAGCCAGTTCAAGAGCTGGACCTCTTATTCAGTCATCACTGTAGCAGGAGACAGATGACTATAAGAGTTTAAGACTGAAGTGACCATCTACAAAAGGCATGGGCAAGGAGAAGCATGTAGGATAGTCACATGGGTGGCAAAACCACCTCTAGGCCCCAAGAGGTAAAGAAAGGAAACAGTTACTAGACCTAGAGCCAGAGCTGGGGCTATCTGTGGAGGAAACAAGTCATTGCTGACCAGGCAAGAATGAAGCCAGAGCGCAAATACCCAGATTTTACTCTCTTCTGATTTTTACCAGTACCACCTATTGGACAAACCCAGCCAGAAGTCAGAACCATGCAAGCCAGCTGCCCAGGCCGTGAGGCAGAATGGAGAGGGATATGGTTTTGCTATGGAGCAAACAGAATATTCAGTAACCCCACCAAGCCATGCCCTCCAAGGAGGTGTTTCCATTTGTCCTATGCTATAGCTAGGAAGAAGTTTAGATACCAATGGGTGGGGTGACTTAATTTGCTCCTAAAATTTATAATGATGTAAATTATTTTCATGTTAGGAAATAAGAGATAATTTTGTTTTCTTATTTTTACTGGTAATAGCCATTCGCTTTACACCAGTTGCTTACCAGTTATACCATAAGAGAAAGACTGGGATGAGGAGGATATAGAAAAAGAGAAGGTCTGGTTGAAGTATTATATGCATATATATATATAATTTTGAATTTAAAAAGAAAAACTACTTATCCCATGAGTATAGCCTATGAACTTAAAACTTCCTCTCTCCGAAACTCCTCCTGTTATCTGTGCATGAGTGCTAATATCTGAGATGATTTTGTTTCTGCTTTACCGCATTGTCTCTGATACCTTGTCTCTAATTTACTATTGGACCTTGACAACTCATGTAGAAAACTCTATCTGAATGGCTGCTGGCTTCTGAGCCTAATGGGAAGCTCTTGATATTTGGATTTTTCCTAGTCATATAAGATGCTTATATCACTGGAGCATAAATAAGAAATCTGACCACTCGGGCATAAAATATAAATTCACACCAAATGGTTCAGTATTGCTTTCTGATTTTTGTCTTAAATTCTTTGTATTTCATAATATCACTGGTAACAATTAGAATGTCTAGAGAACAAAACATACGTTGTGATAAATAATTTCTTGACTTCAAAGAAAACCATAAAGCAGAATGAATGGTCTTCCAGTAAAGCACTGAGCATCCATCATTGAAAAGATCAAAACTGATGCATGGGTTTCTCTGGACTGTGGCAAAGAGCATATTATCTTCTTAGAAGCAACTAAAAATGTGTAAGAATTAGAGTTGTGAGTCTAGCATGTGGCTGGACCTCTTCCTGTGGTGATAAGGCAGGGTGAGCTCTATGGAGATCAGTGTTGAAAAGCTATGTGTGAAACTAGGCTTGGGTAATTATAAACTGTTCATGTCGG
>NW_008337053.1:1833006-1854854 GCF_000622305.1 Nannospalax galili | reverse complement strand
ACAAAGCATGATTCGATATGTTCTCTCATAAACACTTTGCTTTTTCAGTTTCGTCACAAGAGTGATAATCAAGTGAATAACCGACAGTCTGAAGTGCTCATTAACAGCAAGTAAGAAATTCATTCTTTGGGACGTTATTATGATTTCTGGGGGCTCCTAAACAGGTCTTAACTATTGGAGGCTTTCTGTTTTAATTAACTTAAATTTCTTTCCTTCTTTAATGTATTAGAAATTTAAATACAATTTGATTCTATTTTCATGGCTCTTTTTCACAGTCAGCAAATTCTTTTGGCATTTCTTTTGTGGAACACAGGCATCTCTTTGACATATTGTAGTGCCAAGTATCTCTGAGAAGAATTTATTATCTTGCTAACTGAATTTAAAATAGATTATCTCCAAAAACATGAATTTTCATTGCATTTAAATGAACTCATTAACACATATTATCTATGGCAGTAGTACTAAAATCAGCAGTGCTCTAAGACGTGTGTATCTGTCCTCAAACAACAAGGAAGGCCCTGTAAAACCAAGGAGAGGTCAACCTTAAAATTCCCTTGCATCGTGTCCTTTTATTTTATTTTATTTTTAGATTTATGCAAACCGTTTTCATATCTTTTAAATTTTAAACACATTTTATAATTAGCTTACACAGCAATAGGTTTCTTCATTTTTCAGACATGTTTGATTCTCCATCCCCTCTCCCTACTCTCTCCTGGCCTCCTTGCCTCCTCTTCCCACTGTACCCTGTGGCCCCCAGTCCTCTCCTCTTCATTTTGTTCTATTTTTTCCCCCAACCATTTCCTTTAAAGCTTCTCTCTTTTTTTTCCCCAGTCTCATGGGCCCACTTCTAGTTTCTTGGCCTCTACCCATATTTATTCCCATTGGAATGTATGTATATGTATATACATATAATGTATTTAAGTTAGAGGATAGGATCCACATATGAGAACATACTGATTTGTCTGAGCTGGGGTTACTTTGCTTAATACAGTGTTTCCAGTTCTCTCCATTTACCTACAAACTGCGTAATTCTATTTTTCTTTATCGCCAAATCAAATCCCATTGTCTATATGAATCACATTTTCATTATTCATTCATCTGTTGATGAATGTCTAGACTGAGTCCATGTCTTTGCTATTGTGAAAAGAGCAGCAATAAACATGGATGTACAAGTATCTCTATGGTAGGCTGTCGAGTCCTTTGGCTATATGCACAAGAGTGGCATAGCTGGGTCAAATGGTGGTTCTGCTGTTAGGTTTTGAGAAGTGTCCGCATTAATTTCTATAGTGACTGTGCTAGTTTACACTCCCATCAGCACTGGATAGGACTTCTTTATCCCCTCATCTTTGCCAGTATTTGTTGTCATTTATTTTCTTGATGGTGGACAAGCCTGGATAGCGTGAGATGGAATCACATGTAGTTTTAATGTGCATTACTTTTTTCACATTTTTATTGAATTTTTGTGAATTTCATACAATATATGTGGGTCATATTTAGACCCCCTTCCGTATCTGCACTCCTCATATAGCCCCCCCGACCCCCGCTGAGTTTCATGTACTCAGTCTTATATATTAAGACCTATCGAGTTGAGTTTGTGTCCCCAAATACCTTTCAGTGTGGGTCCATCCACTGGAGCCTGGAGTTGTCATGCAGGCCTTGTTCAGGCAGCCATATTGTTGAAATTTCCTGATGCAGCTTCCCTGCCATGTCTGGAAGACACTATCTAGTGACAGGCGTCCTGGTCCCCTGGCTTGTCTGCTGATGATACTTTCTGTTGTATTTACTTATTATTTATTTAATTTTTGATTGATTCTTTTATTTATGGAATTTCCATTTGTATGTGCGCGCGCGTGTGGGAATTTCCTTACTGAAGTTTTCCTTCTCTATATTTTATAATTTTTCCTACAAGATAATGATTCTTTTGTCTACTTCAATAACCTTTCTTGTCTATGTATTGAATTTCCTTATTTTATTTTTATTATTTTTATTTTTTATGTGTACGAGTGTAGTGCCTGCATGTATGTTAGCTCACCTGTGTCATCCAAAGCCTACGGAGATCATAGAAGAGCGTTGGATCCCCTGGAACTGGAGATACAGAAGGTTGTTGGCCGCCATGTGGGTGCTGGGAATGGAATCCAGGTTCTCTGTAAGCGCAGCCAGTGCTTTTAACCGCTGAGCCATCTCTCCAGCCCTTACGTATTGAATTGTTTTATGTTTTTTTTTCCTTTAAGTTCCTTATCTGTTTATTTGATTCCCTCTCTTGATCTTCGAACCTTTGAAACAGTAGGTACTCTGAAAACTTTTTCTGGCAGCTCAGATGTCTCACTATCTGTGTTTCTGTGTTGAGGAGCTGTTAGTTTGTGGAGTGTTGTCTCATGTTTTTTTGTTTCTTCATTGTGTTTTGTGCATCTGTTGTGGTTTTTGCCTTCTGGTTTGTGGCTTTCCCCCTTTCTCTCCACAGTTTTGTGTCCTTGGTTTGTCTTATGCGAGTTCTCCTGGTGGGTTGTCTTTGCCTGGATTCATGTTCAGGGGGAAAGTTGACTGCAGTGATAATTACTATGGTTTGACCAAAGTTTCAGTGTTAGCTTCAGGGGAGGATGCTGTGCATTTGCCTTATGCTTCCTCTGAGGTTGGTAGACGGGAGTACTGGGGTTCTGTTGGCTGATAGACTCTTCAGCATCACTTGCTCTGAGGTTCCTGGAGCACAGTTCACAGAGTAACAAATCAGCAGGCATCCTTGTGAGATGGCACCCGGCTGCTTCTGCCTCATTGGACACCAGGGCAGCCCACTTTCCCGTGACCTGCTGTCAGGTCCCCAGTCCTGTTTTGTGGTCCTCTCATTGCCTTGTGTTTTGCCCCACTGGGTCTGAGCACCCTAGATACTGTCCGTCCTCTGGGCTGCTCTATATACCACTGTCCCTACTGTCCCACACCTCTGGGTCTAGGGCCCCCCTGTTGCTGGCTTCTGTCCTGATGCCTTCTGTTGCTTCTCACGTTTTCTTTTCTCTATCCCCTCCCCACTTTTTTGTTTTTTTTTTTTTTTTTTGCTGATGATAACATGTGGCAAGTACAGTTTTTAATAATCTTTATTTTTTTCGTTTTAAGATTTTGACAGGTTCATTCATATATACAACGTATTATGATTATGTTCATTATCATCTGTTACCCCTTTCCTTTTACCCCTGAACCCCTTCTTTCCAACTAGTCCTCTAGTTGCTACACCATTGGAAGAAATGATCCCCCATGACATAAACATTAACAATCACTAACCCCTAAGGAAGGGGTGGTCCTGGTGGCACCTCCTCTAACCATGATGGATGGTTGAAGGCACAGTCCTGTGCAGGCTCATTGCTGTTGCATGTTCCTGATGTGAACAGCTATATCATACTAGAACGGCATTGTTTCATGACTCTTCTCCCCATCCTCTGGCTCTTACAGTCTCTCTGCCCCCTTTCAGTGGTAACAGGGCGTTGGGGCAGGGGAGGTGATACAGATGTCCCCTTTAGGGATGAGCACTCAACAGTTGCTTATTCTCAGTACTTTGACCAGAGATGAGTCTTTGCATTAATTGTCATCCCTTCATCAAGGACCGTCTATGCCCTTTGCTGAGAGTGACACTCCTCTGTGGGCATAAATATAAATATTTAGAAGGAAGTTTAACAACATTTCTGTGTGCGGAACAAATGATAGTATGTTTTCTCTCTGGGCCCATGATCTCCCCAGCCATAGGCTTTTGACCGGGTTTATCATACCACATATGTATTCCCTTCCAACTTGATTTCTCTGTGCTGTAAGCAAAGTGTATGTTGTTCTCAGCAAAGGGTCTTATTATATAGTTTTGGTGGGCAACGCAGAGTGATGGCAACATCCAATATTCTTTCTGGGGTCTCTGGGACTTCTCTGGTCAACAATTCATAGGCAGATATTGCACACTTGGCACTGGGGATTATATGTAAAAACTTAGGACTTTGGTGAGAAACTATCAAACTATGAAGGGTCCATATGTTCCAAGGTTTATTGTTATTGTTATTGTAAGAATTTTTGAGTTTTGTATTTTGGTTTATAAAGTAGTAGGTATCGACATGTCTTTTCCATGCATCCTAGTTTTTGTTATGCCTTCTCCACATCCCCATATTTCCCTCATCTCTCTATCCCATCTCCCTTTAAACCTTTCCCTGCCTGGTGTGCTGGATAGCTTTAGTGTCAACTTGACACATCTGGGTAGAGGGAACCTCAATTGGTGAATTGCCTCCATTAGACTGGCTTGTGGCCATATCTGTGGGGCATCTTCTTCATTATTGAGTCCTGTGATGAGGGCCCAGTCCACCGTGGGTGGTGCCACCCCTGAACAGGTGGGCCTATGTTGCATAAGAAAGCAGGTTGAATAGGGACCAGGGGAGCAAGCCTGTAATCAGCATTCCTGCATGGCCTGTGCTCTAGCTTTGGCCTCCAGGTTCCTGTCCTGAGTTCCTATCTTGGGATCCCTGATGAACTGTGACCCAGGAGATGTGAGCTGAATAAACCCTTTCCTCCCCACGTTGGTAGTGGTCAGAGTGTTTTGTCACAGCCATGGAGAAACTAACTAGGATGCCTGGTCTTCCTCACCTCTACTTTTCTATCCCCTGTGTTTTACTATTTCCTCCTGTTGGAGTTTCCCCTCTGTGATTCATTTCTTGATTCATAGCCTCCACAGACACTCACTCCACTTTAAATGCGGAAATCTATAAATTTGAAGCTACGATCCACATATGAAAGAGAATGCATATTGTTTTTCCTCTGGTGCCTGGGTTACCTCTCTCACTGTAGTATTTTCCATTCATATTCATTTTAGTGCAAATTTCATGATTTATTTTTTTATGATGGAATAAAATTCCATTGTATATATGTACCACATTTTCATTATTAGTTTATCTGTTGCTGAACATCTGGGCTGATTCCTTTCCCCAGCTATTGTGAGTATAGCCTCAGTGAAAATGGATGTGAAGATATCTATTTTATGGAGTCCTTTGGGTTTCTGCCTAGAGTGGCTTAGCTGAATGACATGGAAATTCTGTTTTTAGCTTTTTGAGAAATCTCCACACTGATTTCCATAGTGGCTGCACCAGTTTACATTCCCACCAGTAGTGAATAAGGGTTCTTCTTTCGCCACAACCTCACCAGCATCTGTTATCATTTGATTGTTTTATAATAGCCATTTTGGCTGGGGTGAAATGAAATCTCAAAGTAGTTTTAATTTGCGTTTCCTTCACGGCTAGTGTCCCAGTTAGCTTTCTGTCAGCTTGATACAGCCTAGTGTCCTCCGAGGGAGTCTCGATTGAGGAATTATCAAGATCAGATGGGCCTGTGGTCATGTCTGTGAGGAAATGCCTGGAT
This sequence comes from Nannospalax galili, assembly GCF_000622305.1. Taxonomy (NCBI): domain Eukaryota; kingdom Metazoa; phylum Chordata; class Mammalia; order Rodentia; family Spalacidae; genus Nannospalax; species Nannospalax galili. The sequence goes on along the minus strand of NW_008337053.1, from coordinate 1,849,481 downwards.
TGATGATTGATGTAGGAGAGCCTAGCCCACTGTGGGTGGTGCGGTCTGTGGGCAGGTGGTCCTGGGACACAAGCTGCAGAGTAAGCGTTCTTTCATGGTTCTGCTTTGTGTTCCTGCCCTGCCCTCCCTCAGTGATTAATTGTGACCTGGAAGTGTAAGCCAGATAAACCCTTTCCTCCCTGAGGTGTTTTTGGTTGGAGAGTTTTCTGTTTAAATTCTTTATTTTACTAAGAAAAGTGTTCCAACAATCAGGACAGGTTTCTTGGAATGATGACTTGTTCTATGCTCTGCGTGGTAGTTGATCGAGGGCATTTTGTATCACCACTGAAAACCACATTTGTTTATGGATTATTTTCTTTTTCCTTAATTACAATATATATATATTATTGAATTTTTGTGCATTTTATGCAATACACCTTAATCATGTTTAAATACATGTCTGCACCCACCACTGGATTTCATGCAGTCTGTCATTTATGCTAAGGCCTATCAAATCAAGTTTGTGTCCCCAGATGTCCCTGGGTGTGAGTTCATTCCCAGTCTATCTAGCAGTCAGAGTGTTTTATCACAGCTACATAAAAGAAAACAAGAGCAGCTGATAATAATGAACACTTTTCTCAATATTTATTAGCCATTTATATTTCTTCTTTGGAGACTTCTCTGTTCAACTCCACAGCCCATTTTTAATTAAGTTCTATGCTCTCTTGATGCTTAGTTCTTTTGAGTTCTTTGTATAGTGTAGCTGTTAATCCACTGTCAGATGCATGCTAATAAAGATTTTCTCCTACTCTGTAGGCTTTCTCATCATTAGATTTTCCTTTGCTGTGTAGAAGTTTTTAATTTCACGAGATCCCATTTGTTGGTTGTTGGTTTTGTTTCCTGGGTGACTGGAGTTCTATTTAGCAAGCCCTAACCTATGCCTGGCTCTTGTACTGCATGCCGTACTTTTCTCTCCAGCAGTTTCAGAGTTTCAGGTTTGATGATGAGGTCCTAGATTGATTTGGAGTTGATTTTGTGCAAGATGAGAGATAAGGATCTAGTTTCATTTTTCTACACATTATCCAGCTATGCAGGAAAAAACTATTGCTATGCAGGGTTGGGATTGAGGCAGGAGTAAAATGTTTACTGACCAAAAGGCCCAATTTCAGAAGGTTTCACCACAGTATTCTACTAGGCCTTGACAAAAGAACTAAAAACCAATGTTTTTCAAGTTATTCCACAAAGTAGAAAAGGATCGAATACTCTCAAATTCCATTTATGAAGCCAGGATTTCATGGATCGTCACTCCAAATAAAGACAACATAAAGACAATTATAGGTCCATCTCCCTGATGGACATAGATACAAAAATTCCCAATAAAATACTTGAAAACAAATCCAAAGAACATCCACTATGATCAAGGTGGCTTTATTCCAGAGATGCAAGAACAATTTGACATATGCAAATCAGTAAATATAATTAATCACATAAATGAACGCAAGGTCAGAATCACATGATCATCTCAATAGTCATTGAAAACGCCTTTGACAAACTCTAACATCTCTTCATGGTAAAAGCTCTGGGAAGACTAGGGATAGAAGGAGCATATCTCAATGTAATAAAGGCTGCCTATGATACATCTACGTCATCCTGAATGGAGAAAAACTCAAAGCATTTCCATTAAAATCAGATAAACTAAGGATGTCCATTCTTCCACTCCTACTCATTGTACTTGAAGTCTTAGCTGAAGAGAAAGAAATACAAGGGGTTCAAGCATGAAAGGAAGTCAAGGTCGCCTTGTGACTGCAAATGATATAGTTTTATACACAATGACCCTAAAGACTCTACTGGAAAATTCCTAGAGCTGATGAATACTTTCAGCAAAGTGGTAGACTACAAAATTAACATTTCCAAATATTTAGCTGAGTGTGGTGGTGCATGCCTTTAATCCCAGCAGAGGTGGGCAGATCTCTTTGAGATCAAGGCCAGCTTGATCTACATACTGAGTTTCAGGCCAGCTGGGGCTCAAGGGAGACTGTGTCTCAAAAAGACAAAACAACAAACAAACAAATAAAAGCCCTAACCAAGGAAGTATAAGACCTCTTCAATGAAAACTTTAAATCCCTGAAGAAAGAAATTGGGGAAGACAGTAGAAGATGGAAAGACCTTCCATACTCTTGAATCAGAAGAATTAATATTGTAAAAATGGCCATTCTATCAAAAAGCAATTCTCAGATTCAATGCAATCTCTGTCCAAACTGCAGCTCCATTCTTTGCAGAAATAGAAATTGCAATCTCAAAATTCACATGGAAATTTATAATCTCTAGTCCAGTGATAAAGCACAAAAGCTGCTCTTTGAATCAATTCGTGCGGAGAATATAACTTCAGAACATAAAAAACACAGTGCAGTCATACAACGCATTTTGGTTATATTCAGGACTCCTCACCTATCTCCTCTCAAATCTACCCCCACTTCCCTCCCCACCTCACTCCATGTCCTCTGGTATTTTTTTTTTTAAGGCTTATTACGTCTAATTTTTTCCCTTAAATTGCTCTTGGGTGTGGATCCATTCCCTGGAACTTGGTCAACTTACACAGTGTCATACCTTTAAAGAAAACTGACTCTCCCTCTCCTAGCCGGTATCAATTGCCACTAGCTCCTCAGCTAGGGCTGTGAATTCATGCCTTCTCTCCTGCTCTATACTGTTTTTTTTTTTAAGGCTTATTACGTCTAATTTTTTCCCTTAAATTGCTCTTGGGTGTGGATCCATTCCCTGGAACTTGGTCAACTTACACAGTGTCATACCTTTAAAGAAAACTGACTCTCCCTCTCCTAGCCGGTATCAATTGCCACTAGCTCCTCAGCTAGGGCTGTGAATTCATGCCTTCTCTCCTGCTCTATACTGGGATTGTGTCTGGTTTGGGCTTGCACAAGTCTTGTGCAGGCTATTATGAGCGCTGTGGGTCCAACTGCTCTGTTGTACCTAGACAGCACTCTTTCCTTGTATTCATCCACCACCTCTGTCTCTTACACTATTTCTTCCCCCTTTTGCAAGGCACCTTTCCTGAGCCTTGGAGGAGAGGGTGTGATATAAGTAAACCATTCAGGACTGAGCATGTGACAGTCTTATAAGACACTCTGCACATTGACCAGTTGTTAATTATATTAGTTGATATCTACTGTAGGAAGAACCTTCTCTGGTGAGAGTAAGGAGATGCATTAATCAATGGGTGTAACAGTAAGTCATTAGGAATTGGTTCAGTACTATGTCTGTTTAGCAGATTAATAGTAGTAGGCTCTCCCCTATAGCCTATGACCTGTCTAGCCACAGGTTCCTAGGCCTGACATCAGTGCCAGGCGTGGGCTCTATCTTGTGAAGCAGACCTTAAATCCAATCAGGAAGTTGTTGGTTGCTCCTATAACATTTGTTCTACTATCGCACCAGTAGGCATATCTTTCCAGGTCAGTAATTGTATCTCGCAGGGTTCATAGCTGGTTAAGGTTGGTGATTATTTTTCTTTTCTGGTAGCATGCATAGAACTTTCCAGTACTATGAAACCTAGGCAGTAGAGCTGATGCTTCAAGGTCAGTACCAGTTTGACTTCTCCTTGTTTGTTCTATGAGATGTGTATGTAGTATCTTAGCAATAGGGTTTTACTGTCAAGTTCTGTGGGAACAAAGAGCAATGGGCATCTTCCTGGATTGCTTTCTACCTCATATATTGAGACAGGGTCTCTTACTTGAACCTGGAGCTTGCTGATTCAGCTGGTCCAGTTGGCCAGCTTTCTCTGGGCATCCCCCTCGAACACTGGGATTACAGGCAGTAATACCTGCCCTGCATTCTGGGAATCTAGTCCTGTCACTTGCATTCATTAGTTTATCTGCTAAGCCATCTCCCCAGCCCCTGTGGGATTCATTCTGTTGGGCATCATTGCTCTAAGCTATCGCTGTGAAATACTGAGCGGAGAAACAGAGTAAGTGTTGAGAGCCAGGCCTCCAGCTCTCAGCTCGGGCTTCCTTGCTTGTTCTTCTAGGCTGCCAGCATCTGTGGGTTGCATCACTGATACAGCATCAGCATCACCTTTTCTTTGGTCTTTACATCCTTAATGTCTTCTAAACTTACGTGTTTGCACTGGAACAATCAGGTCAGAATCGCCAATGCACGTACTTCTCTTTCAGTCATCGTTTCCCTGACACCTCCAGACTTCAAATTGCACTTGACCATCAGCTTTTTCTCCAACATACTCTGCTTTGTACTTCCCTGGGTACTGAACGGCAAGCTTTGTTTCAATTTTATGTGTTCTCAGAGGCCATGTCCCATCAGCCTTAGTCACTTTCTTTAGGAAATGGTGTATTATGGGGCGATCAGGGCTTTCTCTGACTATTGCATACTATTATCTCTGCACTGTTCAAGTCTGTTATTCTTCGATGCTTTATAATTATGTGAACAAATACACTATCTCAATCAGAGCAGATTTCTTTTTTGTCTAGTCAACCTTTACACTTTGAGTGATGATTCCCATTTAATATAGGATTTCAAGTTTTTCCAGGTTAAAGGCACATAGAATAATGGTCAGGAGCTGTATTTATTGCTCAATTCTTGGAAATAATTTCCCAAGGAAAGGGCCTGGGTAATAGATCTTCTCACAGAGCACTACCTTCTGATGGATTTTAATTAAGATGTCAGTTCTGGTTAAAAATGAATTATTATTTTTATTAAATATTAGGCTCTTACAATTTCTTCTTCCCCGCAGATATTTATTTAATTATTTGGCAATTTCATACATGTATAGACTGAATTTAGTTGTTTTCATCCTGCATTTCCCTCTATCCCTCTCCAGCACCCACTGAAGCGCTTCTCAGAAAGCCCCTGCCCTACGTTCATTCATATCTTCTTTATATGTGAGACCCACTGAGTTTAATTAGAGTCTCACTCTAATTAATGAGCATAGGTGGGAGGTTATGTACTGGAGCACGAGCAACTTACCAAGGGCTACACACCATTGAAGAAACTGACAACCCCTCCCCTAGCAACTCTGACAACTGGTCCTCAGGGGGAGGGGTGGGGCCTCATGGAACATTTTGGGGCCCAGTCTTGTGCAGGTCTTGTACAGGTAACCACAGCTGCAGTGAGTTCATGAGCACAGCCGCATATTTCCAGAAGACATCTTTTTGCTGCCCATCTCCCCATCCCCTGGCTCTTACATTCTTTTCACCCCCTCTTCCACAATGCTTCCTGGGAGGCCCTTATTCTTTCTGTTTGAACACCTGCAACAACAAAAGCAAAACTAAACACCATCAAACTTGCTGTGTCTGCTGATATATATTGCGTATGTCTATGTGTCTTATAACTGGGAGAACTGGACTCTTGATCCTGTGGGAGAATCGAAGCTCTGGCCTCTGAACTACCTCATCTTATTGCAATTGCAGTGGAGCCTTTTGGTTAGCATAAAGGACTACTCTGAGTACTTTTACTTCCAGTCCACCTAGATTGTTTTTTCTTTATAGCCATCCCACATCTAATGGGCAGTTCTGTAGACTATGTATGAAAAGATCTTGCAGTTTTGAAAGGAAAATTTGAGGAGAAAAATACTTCATTCTTTTTGTTTAAACAATGTCAACAAGACACACTTTTATGGAGTAAACAATGGGTTCAAAACTAAGGTAATGGCTCTTTCTTCCCCTTTACCCCTGTAGTTCCTTGTATATGACAGACTACATGAAATCCAGTGGGGGGAGGTTGGGAGGATGTAGATAGGGAAGGAGTTCTAAATATGATTAAGATGTATAAAATGCACAAAAATTCAATAAAAATATATATTGAAAAAAGTAAAGTAATGGGAATTATCTCAAGTGCTGTTTGCATGCAGTAGACGTGAAATTAATTTTTAACTCATGTTGATAACTCACACTAAAAGTATTTCAGAGATAGTTTCACTTTCAGAAAATTAATTTCACTTTCTTACATCTTGGATTGACCATTTCTTGGACAGTCTCTGTCAGTTTGGGAGATGGAAGGGTCCATTTGGCGATGGACTGATTTCTCTATGTGAGCTGCAGAATTGTTATAGTTCTTATAAACAATTTTATATTGTAACCAATTATTTTATTGCATGTATATAATTTTTAAGGGTTGACTTTCTACAGGATGACTATTTCCCCTAATGAGGTACATCTTGAAATAATAGAAAATTATAACACTTTCAAAACTCTGTACATGGGATTTTCAGTGCCATCTTCTAATTTCTTTCTAAGGTTTATATAACCCAGATGCTAGCTGCTGTTTCCTTTCTTCCCTATTAAACCTCCTTCAAAGAGCCCCCATACATGTAATAGCCTTAGAGAGTAAGGTAGAGTTGGCTTTAGCTGTTGTGGAGGAGAGTCACACCACATACCCCTCAGCAAACAATGGGAAATCCCAGCATTTTTTCTCCTTTCAGAATTTCCTGGCGTTTTGCTTTCTCCTTTCCCATTCAGTGTTCAGTGTAGCTGGCTCCAGGTTCCTCCCTCAGCATGTCCTGTTTGTCCTTTACATCACTCACTAGAGTTTGAGTCTTTCTCAGTTCTGATGGAATCCCATCGCTGTTGTAAACTACTCATTGTAGGTAACAGTGGAAGTTAAATATACAGTAAATACTATGCAATCTTTAAAATTTGGTTTTCTCTCTTCTTCAAAAAAGTTTATGTCTTAGTTGTTACAGACTAGAGGTTCAGAATTTGCCTTGAAAACACAAACCTACTGCAAAGGTCTCGAAGATGCTAGAACATTAGCTTTGGAAATGTAGTTTTCTTGAGATCACCAAGTTTGAAAGTTAAACAAAGCTATAATATTATAGCGAATAAGGTTGGTGTCAATCAGAGCTCAAAAGCTGTCTATACTAAAGCAAATGTTTTGATAGCATTTGATTAGCTACTTACCTTCCATTAATTTCCTCACTATAACATCTACTGAAGGAGGGCACGTTCTGCCTGTAATTCTTTGGGATAATCTCAATGGGTTAGCTTCTTCCATGAATTTTAAATTAGCATATGACCCATCTTTTATGTACAGAAACTTTAAAAATTAAGAGTATGTCCTAGTTTGTTTCTCCATTTCTGTGACAAAATACTCTGACCACTACCAACTTGGGGAGGAAGGGGTTTATTCAGCTTACATCTCCCAGTTCACAGTTCATCAGGGAGCCCAAGGTAGGAACTCAGGGCAGGAACCTGGAGGCAGGAGCTGGAGCACAGGCCGTGGAGGACCGCTGCTTACTGGCTTGCTCTCTTGGCCCCTGCTCAGCCTGCTTTCTTATGCAACACAGGTCCACCTGCCCAGGGGTGGCACCACCCACAGTGGGCTGGGCCTGCCCACATTACTAAACAATCAAGATGCCCCATGGACATGGCCACAGGCCAGCCCAATCAAGGTGCAACACAGGCCCAGCTGCCCAGGGGTGGCACCACCCACAGTGGGCTGGGCCTGCCCACATCACTAAGCAATCAAGATGCCCCATGGACATGGCCACAGGCCAGCCCAATCAAGGTGAGCAAACGACAGCTGATTTGTACGTCATGCATCTTGTCGTCCTTGCCTTCTCCACCTCTTTGCCTTTTCCTCTCAACTCTTCTATACAATATTCACTTCAAGTATGATTGGCATTATATAATGTTGTACTGTCCTGGTTGGATATCTACCCACTACCAACAGAACTCATGGGTATGGCCTTATTTGGAAAAAAGTTTCTTTGAAGATATGATTAAGATCTTGAGATATGAGGATCCTGGATTAAGGTGGGTCCTAGTGTCAACCACAGGTTTCTTCACAAGGAAGGGGAAGAAGAGATCCAGAAAAGAGGGTAATGTGCACAGGGAGGTAATGTGCACTGGATTGCGTAGCCCACATGGAGGAACTCCTGAGGCCGCTGGCAGGTGGCAGGGGAAGTGGAACAGGTCCTCCCCTCTGTCCTCCTGAGGGACTGCATCATTGACGACACCTCTATTTTGGACTTCCCAAGTCTAGAATAAAGAGAGGAGAAAGTTCTGCTGTGTTAAGCTGTGTCACTCAGGTAATTTGTTACCTCACTACCAGGAAGGTAGCACTTGCTTGTATTTTTCACTTCAGAAGTTCTGTGTTTTCGTTTGTTCATTCTTTGGCTCGACAGACGTGTATTGAATGCCTACAGGATGTCAGAATGCTGTATTCGGGGGCTACAAGGGTATATGAGACATAGTTTCTTCACCTCATCTAATGCTGTCCTACACACATAGACATGATAAGGTTTCTCTCCAGAATTGCAAGGTGCTTTTGTATCACTGTTCTCACTCGTAACTAAGGCACTAGGAATGTGCAATTTTCAGATGTTCTTGTCAGTACACAGGCTCTATAGACAAAACAGTGTCAGGAGTATAAAATGCTGGTGGAATTTAGGGCCGGGTGGGGAGTGCTGCTTTGGAGTCTAAGTCAAGGGAACACTGAACCGCCTTTAAACCCCTGCACTAGTCTTAAAAACTAAATAGATTTTTATAATCCCAGTTGGGAAAATTTCTAATTCTTGCTGCTTGTTGTAAGCATTGGCAGTTAAAAAAAAATAGAAGGGAACAGAAAGGGAAAAGACAGCATATAAAGTAAGATAATGATTTCTAAACTAGATCTAAAGACTCCAAAAAACTTAGAAATGTCCTCGCCGAGACAGTGACCGATGTTGTGTGACTGGCCAGTTACTAGCGATAAGGAAGACCAGGAAAACACAGAGGTGCTGAACACTGCGGAGGAGCGAAAGGGACTCTAAGCAATGGAGGAGGGGCAGGTTTGAAGACGTGAAAGAGTTGGAGTATTTTCTCATGGAGTATATGTGGCACAATAGAAAATATTTTCTGTAATCCTTAGGAAAAAAGTGAGCATTTTTCACAGTAAATGCCTGTTGGACTTTAAATTTGTCTAATGTACAGTATTAAATCCAGAATAGGGGACCGGAAAGGGATAAAAGAAAAGCTAAGCGTTGAGAAGTGGGATTGAGATTAAGGGCTCAGGGAGGAGAGCATGTGAGCATCAGTGGGGGGGCATTCCATCCAGACCACCGAGTTTGCTCTCTTGTCAGCCTGTGTGGCAGAGAGAATAGATAGGAAGTGTGAGGTGAGGTGAGGCAGTTTAGGAATGGGTTCCTAGAGGAAACAGCAACTTTGAGCTCAGGCCTTCATAATGACTAGTACTTAACTGGGCAAAGGTGATGAGGGTGTGAACAAGGGGAAGACATGCCAGAGAGGGAACAGCATATGCAAAGGCCCTACAGAGGAATGAGGCTGGTGACTGTGAGAGGCAGAGGTGGCAAAAGCGCAGAGTAAGTGCAGGAGAAAAGCAATGTGAGGCCAGGGTCATTTCCTAGCAACAGAGTGAACACTGGAAGCTTCCTCTTTGGAAAGCCCCATGACTGTCCCATGGGCCATCGGAGGCGGCACTGGGTAGTTGTGGGGTTGGGGTGGTTGCCATTTGATGCATTTTTCTGTTCTTACTACTGTGAGTTACTTAAGACCCAGACTGTCTCTTTATGTCACCAACCGAACACCACTACAGCACAAGTTGCTACTCAGTAGTTATATATCAGGTGGACAAAATTCATTTAAACAAGCTAAATGTATCACTTTCGAGGCCAAAGCAAAAAACATCTTTTAGATCTCCTCCCTACAGCTAGTAATGGGACAGGAGCGGGTGTCTATACAGTGCTTGCTCTACACACGTTATCATCTGCAACCAGTGCAGCTCGAACACTTGGATCTCAGCCCATCTTCAATCCTATTGCAGGGAGTCATTTGACCCCTAATATCCATGAGACAGGGTCTGACATCAGAGGATAAGAAGGGGCTTAGTGCTCCACTCCTCTAATGGCCTTTGTTTTTGAACTAGTGCTTAGGACAGTGTTTGAAGCAATGTGTGTTTCCTAAGCAGCCTCCTCTAGGTAGCAAACACCAGACATACAAACTGTGTGGCCCAACCAGCTCCAGACACTGGCATGGAGGACAGAGATGGACCTGTGGGTTCTGCACAGGCCTCTCCCTCCCAGCAACACATTCTGAATTGCCTGGTTGACAGTTTGTGTTCACCCCTGGCCCCATCTGCTCTCCTTGCGCCTCCCAGGCATTTGTGTTCAGATGTGCTTTCCCTTCACGGTGCTAAATTTAAGGCTTCATTTCAAACCTGGCTCACTGCCTGCGAAGTCACATGTGGAGCACTGAGCCATCCAGGCAGGGGATGGGACCCCTGCTTCTGGAGATTGGGTCTGGGAACCATATGAACTGTAAATAGTTTTAGAATGTAAAAATATTAAGTTTTCTGCCAAAAGGAGAGAGCTGTGGTTTTTTTTTTTTTCCTTTCTAGACTCAGTTATTAAGTGTCTGTTGGAAATTACTGGCCCCTATTGTACAATCTGTTTACTGTCTCTATCAACCATGGACGGAGCAGTCCAGACTTAGGTCCCTGAGGACTCAGCTCTGCAAACACTTGCTTCATTAGAAGTGGGTACTGGGGTCACAGTAGTTGGGAGTCAAATAGCTAAGTATATGAAATTTGCTTTCTTCCATCTAATACTTCTTCCTGAAACTTGGCTGAAACAGTAGATTAATATATTTAAATATGCATATATGTGTATATATACAGATATGTGCACACACATATATATGTATAAGGCAAATTAAAAAGAGAAAAATGAACATGGTTTCCTTGCTCTGTGTGTCATGGGATCCCAGTGCACGACATTGCTTCTCACTGACAAACATCTCAGTTTATAAATGCCTTATTATCTTTTCTGGACTTCTTTTGTATATCTGGTCCTTCATTATGGAAAGAGATTTCAAAATCGTTCATTTTTCCTTTTGTCTCAGTTTGTGTGGGTGCTGAGGTGCAGAATGCTGCTGTTCTTCCCACTCGTAGACTAGCAGGGTGCCGGGATGTTTGGGGGAACAGCTTCAGATCCCTCCTTCTCTTCCTCCCTTTGTCCTCTGTGCATGGGGTGTACCTCTTTTTGTGGTCTCCTTTTAAGGATGAAGAAGAAAGCTGGGTGTGGTGGCACAGGCCTTTAATCCTAGCACTCAGGAGGCAGAGGCAGGCGGATATCTGTGTGTTCCAGGCCAGCCTGGTCTATATAGTGAGCTCCAAGCCAGCTGAGACTACAGGGAGAACCTTTCCAAAAAAAAAAAAAAGACCAAAAAGGGCTGGAGAGATGGCTCAGTGGTTAAGAACACTGATTGTTCTTGCAGAAGATCCAGGTTTGAATCCCAGCACCCAAATGGCAGCTAATAACTATCTGTAACTCCAGCTCCAGGGCCTCCAACAGCCTCTTCTGTCCTCTGCAGGCATTGCACGACACAGGTGTACTTACCTACATGCAGGCATAACACTCATACACATAAAATTAAAAAAAATAATAAAATATTAAAAAAGACAACCCCCCCAAAACAAAACAAAACAGAAAAGGATAAAGAAGAAAGAACACTAGAATTAAGATACAAAGAGCTACAAGAAAAGAATATTCAGCAGACACTGGCAGAGACCAATATCTGATAGGGACTGGTAGACACTGACAGCTAAAAATGGAGGGGTTTAATTTTATGAAAATGAATATGCAAAGGTCTGTAGTATAAATATTTACAATTGCCAGGTAGGCTTGCTGACAGTCACTTTCGAATCTGGTACCAATAATGTCAAACTACTGCAAGTCCTACTCACATGCACCTGATTATTATCTGCTATCCCTAGGATGAAATGTCTACTAAAGCGTGGTGAAAATAAAGTTCTTAGCACTGACTCTTGTGGCTATAGAAGAAATCCAGAAGAGAAAGGATGGCACATACGTGAATTTAGACATATTTTTATGGACTACAAGGTCTTGAACTCCTTGGTAGCTGGAAAGCAAAGAGAGCTTGGGGGGAGAGATGCTGACCTGACATTAGTGTAAGGTTGAAATACTTCATCCTGGAGCTCGATGGAGCAGAAATGTAGGGTTTTCAGAAAGTACCTAAAAGGAGCAACTTTCTGGTCGAAGAGTTTCGTTTTCCTAATAGTCTATTATAGGTGGGAAAACAGCACCATCACCACTACAATAGCAGCAGCAAAACCAACACCATACAGATATACCCCAGGGGAAAACTCTATAGATACTGGGTTTGAGTATGCTAGAGAGAATTGAAGGGAGTGCCTTGTGATGAGGCTTATTTCTGAAATATGAGAAATGGGACCCCCTTTGACATACTAACCCTCTGCCGAAGGCTTATAGGGCCGTGGTCATGGGGAGCAGCAAGTATGTCAGGATTTTCACTGGAAGCCAAGGGTCTCCTGAGGCCTGCTAAGTTTGGACACTGTAGTTCATGCCCTCAGTGGGGGCAGGGGTGACTGTGGCCTTTCCACTTAATACATCAATCCTATTGGCTTGGATTGTAAAGACTGACTGATCAACTATAGAGGTATCCTTGGTGAGGCCTTCTGAATTATTATTGTTTCAGCTCCGTTCAGAACAGACATTTGATGGCTGTTCTGAGCCAAAGAGAAGTCTTTAGGTTTGTCTTAGTACCTCAAATATGAATATTGTCTATGTCCCAAAAGCGATTAATATAACATTTCTGGTTTCTTAGCCCACATTTTACAGAAGAGTGAGAAAAGACATAGATGCAATATAATATTTATGTTGATGGAAATATTCACCACAGAGTACTAGAGAGGGGGTGTTGGAGGAGGATTCCTACAAGAAGTGAACTCCCAAACTAACAATTTCTACTTTTTAGAGGAAGGTGTTTTATTGTGGTATTAGTTTATTTATGCAAACATGCCTATGTGTGAAACTATGCTATATAAACAATTTTGCATTCCATTATTTTCTTCTAGCATAACTCATATGTGGCCTTAATTAAATTCTGTGAAAACATATTTTAATTCTGTAATTAGTTTTCCTCCACTGTTACATAATTGCTTCTAATTTTTTCTTGGTTTTTAAATATTTCTTAGTGGAACATCTTTGAATGAGTATTTTATGTGCATCTCTAATTGTTTCTTAAATGATTTTTTTAAATTTTATTTGGGAGGGAGTGCATGCCACAGCATGTGTATGGAGGCCAGAGGACAACTTGCAGGAATTGGTTCTCTTTCTACTGCCATATGGACCCTTGGGATTGAACTGGGACCATCAGCCCTTGGTAGCAAGTGCCATTATCCACTGAGCCGTCTTGTTAGTCTCCAATCATTTTTTTAAATCGAATTTTTGTGTTTCATACAGAACATCCCAATCAATCTTAATTGTCTTTATACCCCCTTCCCCACTGGCACCCTCCTGTACCCCCCTCCACTGGAATCCATACATTCTGTCATTTATCTTAAGGCCTATTGCGTCGTTAGTGTTCCCAGACTTCCCTCAGTGCAAGTTCATCTACTGAGGTCTAGTCAGCCTATCTAGCTGCCTATCTAGCTAGAGTCCCTTGCTTTAGGAAGATCAGCTCTTCCTCACCCAGCAATAATCAGTTGCCAATATTTCTTAAGCTAAGATAGAGGTCAGCTGTCCATTTCCCCAGTTCTATGCTGGGTTTTGTATGATTGAGTTTACACGGGTCCTGTGAATGCTGACACCGTTGCTGTAGGTTCATACGAACAGGATCACACACAGATATTGAGAATTTCCCAGGTCTTAGTGGCACATTTACAATGCAACTACTACACTTAAGGCTCACGGAACATAGAACAAGGGGTAAAAAAGACAATAATGAATATCTCCAATCATTTTTTAAAGTTGTATTTATAGGGAATTTAGATATCTGTAGGGTTTTGTCTATTATTTCAGTTTTTTGATCCAGTATCTTGTTATATAGTCCAGGATGGCTTTAAATTTGCAATCCTCCTGCCTCAGCCTCCTGAGTACTGGGATTATAGACATGAAACACCATGCCTAGTCAGAGCCAATTCTTTTAGGTAATATGGAGAATTGCAATTCCAGTGTAATGTTATTTGTCATGAAAGGCCATGGAGGCTTTTAAGCAGGAGAGTTGTATGAATGAGAAGAAAATTTTTCTTACTGCTGCATAGATATTAGACAGTAGAGGAAGGCAAGGTGTGCTCAGGTGAGATGGTTCCACGATGAGGAAACCAGGGGAAAGAGCATGCTATGGTGGTGGTAGTATCTTTTTACCCAAGACTGGGAAACCAGAGCTCTATTAGCAATTAATTCATTCTGTAGAGGTGGAGAATGTGGAGTTGAAACAGTGGAGAAGCCTAACCTGAATATATAAACTTGAAAGCAATTTTAGCAGCTAAGGTGAGCGTTAGAACCCTAAATAGTGATGTGGACCAAGGTTTGAAGATGGGAAGAAGAGAAAGGGCTGAGGATTTGCGAATGTATGTTAGTTGCTATTCTATTGTTGTGACAAAATACACCAGAAAATTGAATTAAAAGGAGGAAAGGCTTAGTTTTGGCTCACGGTTTCAGAGATTTCAGTCCATGGTCAGTGGCTCCATTGATTTTGGGCCTGTAGTAATGTTTAGAAAATTATGGTAGGAGCATATGAAGGATGAGATTTCTCCCTTCATCATGATCAGAAAGCAAAAAAGGGATGGGTCAGGACCTCACTATCCTCTCCAAGGGTACTCCCCAAGTGACCTATGTTATTCTCACTAGATCCTTCCACTTAAAAGTTTTCCCACTTCCCAAGAGTGCCACAGGCTTGTGACCAACTCTACCGCACATAGGTTTTGGGTGGACACTTCCAAACCATAGCAGAATGATTAGTGAAATAAAGTTATGTGAATCTGTTGTTCTGAATTTAAAGCACATAAAGTGCACGAAGAAGGGGTGATTAACTGTGATGGATAGGATGAAATTTGAAGAATGACCATTGGATGACAGCTACAACCACAGAATCTACAGAAGGATGGGTGGAGACAAAACCTGGATGGGAGAAAATACCAGCAGTCAACACATGAAGACAGTGTGTATAGCTCTTTTAAAGACTTGAAATAGAAATGAGAATTTGCTATCCTTATAATGAAGTGCTTCCTAATAATAAATATAGCCACAAAATGCTTTTGTAAATTTATCGTATTTGAGACTCACAAATGTCATGGTAGAAAGATGTTTAAATGTCAGGTGGGTTAAACTACTTTAAAGACCTCAATCTATAGATACTATGAAGGCTGACAAGAGCCAGTCCTTGTAGGTAATGGATATAACTTCTAATTTTGGTCAAGTTCTTGACCAAAGTCACATGGTTAATTGGTGGCAAACTCAAGTTTTCTGATTATACACAATAAACTTTTAATTTTTCTGATTATACACAATAAACTTTTAAAAGTATATTATATCATTTCTTTCATAAGCAAGAAATCAATATCCTAGTTTTTAAGAGTATAAGAATTAAAAAATTTTAATTCCAACTTCTCATCCACTGAACAGAATTTTGTTTTTTCTCAAGTATCAAGATTGTCCCCAGGAAGTTATCCTCAAAAGACAGTCCTTCAGTAAAAATGTCTAGCTTTTGTTTAAACAATTCAATAATATACATCATCCGTACATTTAAAACACGAGCTTGGACTTTGTTTCTGCTCATAACAGAGGTGCTGAGGATACAAAGCTGATGGTCCATTGGAAGGAAGTATTCCAGTAATCATGAGCAATATGATTTATCCCGGTGTGGAGAGGGATGTGAATGACCTAATGGTCGAAACCTCAGAGGGCAGAGAGTTTTCACATGTGACCATAAGTAAATCCTGATTGAAGTCTGTTGGCTTGGTATTAAGTCATGATTCTGAGAAGACAAGTCTAGAGCGATCAGAGTAATAAAGTCCAGACATATAGTTTTCTGATGAGCTCACTGTATATGGAGGAGAAGCATGGACTATCTTGAGGAATGAAAGTTAATATGTCCTTTATTAGACAATCTCTCTGGCCTATCAATTTTCTCGCTGGACGATTGATGACACATCCGTGGCAAATGCTCTGATGGTGAGGTCATTTTCCTGAAGTACAGGTATTCTTCACTGTCAGCTGGAAGAGTAGTCACACGTTCCAGGTGTCAGAGGATAAAGATGATTTAATTGTGCCGGGTGAAGAGCCAGATTTATATTTTTTTACCATTCTCTAGATTCTTTGATAAACACTATCTGTATCCAATTTCCCTTGTAGCCCTGATGCTCAGCATAGTGTCTAGCTTAGAGTGCTTATTCTGTGCATATAAGAGTGGACTTGAACTCATTAGTGAAGGGTGACATCATGTGCCAGTGGGTAATCAACTGGTCAAGAATCCTACCTATACACTATCCTGTTTTTGAGGCGCTCAAGGTGATAAGCATCACAATTTAATTCATAGTGAATTAGAATTTTTTTCCTGGAAACTGTTTAGGACTAAATATAATTGTAAATATAATAAGCAACGAGACTCATAATCTTTTGGGGTTGTCTTTAGTTATATTTTGTATTAAGAAATTAGGAGTGTTGCTTCCAGAAACATTAGGTTCTCTGCTCTGAGCAAACCATATCGTACCCT
>NW_008337053.1:1827684-1830431 GCF_000622305.1 Nannospalax galili | reverse complement strand
GTTATTGAATAGGTTAATGCTGTTGTAATGAAATGCTTCTTTTAATTGAAATAAAAAAAAAAAGGTGTAGCCTTGTGAATGATTAGTTGATTTAGGCTGTGGTGCTTGCTTGGAAAGTTTTCAAAATATACTCCTTAAACTGAGCATGGTGGCACAAGCCTTTAATCCCAGCACTCTGGAGGCAGAGGCAGTTGAATATCTGTGGGATCAAGGAAAGCCTCATCTACATTGTGAATTCCAGGCTAGCTAGGGCTGCAGAGAAACCCTGTCTCAAAAAACAGCTACAAATGTTCCTCATATAAGGAACATTTCAGGGAAAACACTTCCCCATAGACATCATGCTTATACAATTTGGAAAGTCAGAGGTTATCTGTACACTATTTTTTTCCTTAAAATTTTTTTGAGGTTTTCTGATAATGCTACATCCTGAACATACAAAGAGTACAAAATGATTTTTTTTCCAGTATTTTAAAGGATGGTGCCAGTCTATCATTGTCTGCAAAGCACCTTCACATACTGTTACTGTAGGTCATTTTGTCTCAATTAAAGTAAGACACCATATGTCCATAGTTTTGGCCTGTACTGAAATGGGGGGAAAGAGTGTCCACTAGAGGGCTCTTAGTCTTGTTCATAAAAGAATTGAAGAATGGACCCAAATGGCAGAAAGTGGACAGACTTACAGAGACCTACATGACTGTGGCTGGTCAGAAGTTCTGCGGAGTTCTGCATTACAACGTGGTATTCCAGGCAGGAAAATTTCGCTACTTCATTAACGCACCAGGTATTCCACTCATCTTTTTAGCATAACTTCAGGTGAACCTGCCTTCCTAGGGGTGGTTCTATCACCAGGTGATTGACTGGTGAGATTGGAAAGGTGGATCCTCCAAAAAGTAGATTAGGGATTTTATAGTCTTGACCAGTTAAACTTACGGGCCTTTTTGCTACTCTAACACTCACCCCTCTGTAGAGGTAACCCTAAAATCTTTTAGGGATTAGATAAGAACTCCCAAATACTTTTAATATTTTTGGCCTTTGGAATGGAGTTTTCTCCTGAGTACTGGGATTAAAGGCATGTGCTACCTCACCGGGCTCATTTATTTTTATGGGGCTTTTGGGTACTCTAACATTCCCCCCTCTGAAGAGGTAACCCTAAAATCTTTTAAGGTTAAAATCTTTTAAGCTCCCAGATATTTTTGACATTTTTGGCCTTTGGAACAGAGTATGTTGCTAACAATCCCAAGGACATTTTGACTTTTAGCCAAGAAACTGGTTACTTTTCTTTGGGTTCTTTTTACCCTAACTGCCTAGCCAATTCCTACCTCCTATTCTTATCATACCATCCTCTGAAGGGGTTACCCAACTTGAGGATAGGGAATCAGGTCACAGACTTCTCTGGCTTCTTCCATGCTAAACAGGAGTGCAGGGTGAGGCAATTGGGATACCCCTTCAGTGGGTCTATCTAAAAGTCTCCCAAATTGCATAACTCTTCACTGTAGGGAGAAAAGAAAGTCCTTGATTGGTGCCTAGGAGATGTGAAGGAGAAGTAAAGGCAAGAGTAATTAGCATTACAAGCTCTAGACAGGGAATCAGAAAAAAAGAGAAAATTTCAAATGTTCATATCAGAGTCCACTGGAATTTCTTGATGAGAGCTTCAAAAGCATCCCTCTATTGGGTTCCTCCTCATTTTTCTTTTGTCTGCCAAGGCTGGACTTGAGGGTGATGAACTCAGGATTTATTTTCAGGCACTTTGGTAGCTGTTGGAGTGGCTAGAATCAGTGTCAGTTCCTTCTCAAAGGCTTTTAGATAGGGAGAGAAAACAAATTTAGCCATCATTTTAGAAAAATAGTGGGTTGTCTCCTTTAGCTACAGGTGGGCACTATCTGTAAAATATTTTTAATAGACAAGTATTAGAAATGTATTTTCCAACCCAATTTACTAGTTGTTAAAAAAATGCTTAGATGACCTAGGTTTACAAATTTTTCAAAGTTTTAAATTGGAGGGTGAGATAGAGGTACAGAGGCTTATGGTGGCTGATCACATTGATTTTACAGAATTGAAATTAAAACTAGAGAAAGATGAAGTAGTTTGGGATTAAAAATAATTATTTATAATTAATGATTATGTCAATACCAAAACTGGGAAGTAGGCTCTCCATTTGTGGCAGGCGTCTCTTCTGATTTGCAGAATATAATTCTGCAATGACCAGATGACTCCCCATATACAACGCTTAGTTGCCAGCCTTCCCTGGTAATTGTCCTTGGCTGAGGAGAGTGTTGTGCTCAAGGTTACTTCTCCTGTATCAGTGTGTGAAGAGCTGGCCTTCCCAATCCAGTCTTGGAGGTCTGGGTCAACACCAGAGCCTCCCACCTGCTTGACTGAGGCTTTTTGTGCTGGCCCCAAAGCCAAGTTCTTCTGCCAAATTGCTTCCTTCACTCCCTGATACATGCTAATTCTAAGACATGTGCCAGTCAGCTTCTTGCACTCCAGTTTCTCTCTGAACATGCTGTAAAGGACTTCTGAATAGCTCTGCCTTCTTTATAGTCAATGAAGGACATTTCTTTCACTGTTTATGCATAAAATAAAATTTAATAGTGTTCCTTTGAAATAGTTTTCCTTTTGAATTCCTTGTGCTCTCATGGATTAATTTTGCATTAACAGAATCCTACTAAGAATTTACAGAAAATGGAGAGGGTCTTAGAAGACTGATCCAGTGGGGCTTCTTTTGCACAATGTTCAGCAGGTTTATT
>NW_008337053.1:1824753-1827004 GCF_000622305.1 Nannospalax galili | reverse complement strand
ATATATATATATGTAAGGCTATAAATTTTTTAACCTGACAAAGTTGGGTTCTAGTTTTGCTATCTACATGTGACCTAGAGAAAGTTTTCATTCATTTTTTCTCATCAAATTGGCCTATAAATGCCAGTTTATGTAATGCCAAAAAGGTGAGTCATATAACTGTGCACAATGAATCTCCCTTTCCCTTTAGTCTCCCTTGAATTTTCTTTCATTAATGGCAACTCCTTAACCATTTCCTGACTACTTTCCAGGAAGTTTTCTATGCATGTAAAGCTATGTGTAGGCACGTGTTTGTCTCACCCTTCTGCAAATGTTTCTTTTCAACCCAATGATGTAATAGAATATGTTTCATTGTGGTGGAGATGCCACAATGCAGGAACAAAGACAGTCTGACTCTTGGAGTTATTTAAAACCAAGAGTGAGCCAGATCTGTTCTCAGAACTAGTTTCTTCTGAGTTCTCTTGGAACTGTTCTTCAGAACAAAGGACTTTATCTCCATTTATTGAAACAATACATCTTTGATAAAAGCAGTATTTTTTCTTTCTGACCCCTACAGACTTAGAACAGCACACACAGCCACAAATGTGAGTTATCAGTCTAATCCCACCTGTTGTTTGCAACACAAATGGAATGCAATAGAATTCAGTGTTGCTGCTGTCAGAAATATTTTCACAACATAGACACATACATACATTATTCTGGGTCAGGGCAAGGAAGGGTCATGAGGGATTAAAGATATATGTTTAGTTTATAAGAGAAGCTCAAGGCCTAGAAAGATTGTTTACATGATAAACAAGCTGATATAGTGTTAAATGATCCCAAATCATAAGATTAACTTTGGTTACAAGTTTAGGTTAGATTCCCATTTGTAACAGAAAGCATTTCCAGAAAAGTCATTCCCACATTTCATATAAGCACATATAGACCTATCTTATTCTTCTTTGTGGTCACATTATATTCTATTGAACTCTTATTATTAAGTGAATATTCCATGGTACCTTGATAGTTTCTTGTTGATTTCTTTAAATAAAGATGCAATGAATATCCCTGTATCTTTGTGTTTAAGCTCCTGGATAATCAGTTTTTTAAAAAATTATTTATTTAATAACCACATAAACATTGGAACCTCATTTAATTTTATGTCTTATAGAGTTTATAATGAGTAAAAGATTGTATAAGTGTAATAATTCATCTGTAAACCTAAAAATGTACAGCCAATTTTGAAAGAGATGTACCGTAGCTCAGAAAAATGTTATTGAATAGGTTAATGCCGTTGTAGTGAAATGCTTCTTCTAATTAAAAAAAAAACTCCATTTCATTATTGAAATACAGTTTCATACAGAAAAATTCATTTTTAATGCAATTATCACTAAGATGTTTTCACATGTGTTTCTGATCTCTATATATCTGATTATTCCTAGTCACAGTTGGTTACTTTCTGAGATCCTTGGCATCTGAGCATGGATATAAAGGCATCAGGTAGATTTCAATGGTAATGTTTTTCACATCTACTTATTATTACGGAGCAAATTTTTATGCTTTGAAAAATTACTATTTAAGAAATTTTTTTTTTGTCTTTTTGAGATAGGGTCTCCCTGTAGCCCCAGCTGTCCTGGAACTCACTATCTAGACCAGGCTGGCCTCGAACTCACAAAGATCCGCCTTTTCAAATTTAATAACCACATGATTAGAAGAAGCATTTTATTACAGCTTTAACATATTCAGTAACACACTCCAGAGCAAGGATACATCTCTTTCAAAAGTGGCTGTAAATTTTTAGGTTCACAGTTGAATTAATACAGTTATACAATATTGAACTCAGCATAAATCCTGTAAGATATAAAATTGAATGAATTTTCACCCTTTAAAGAAGATCTCCATTTCATTTTAAAATATGCTGTTTCCTACATTTTTAATGCTACTAACACTTAGATGTTCGCACATGTGTCTTTAGTCTCTATGTATCTGATGATTACTAGTCACAGTCAGTTACACTTGGATCCTTAGTACCTGAGTATGGATGTAAAGTCATCAGGTAGATTTCACAGGTAATGTTTATCATTTCTACTCTTTAACATGAAGTAAATTTTTATGCTTCTTCCTTAAATATGAGTCTTTTAAAAAAAATTGTTGATTTTTCTGTGTGTCTATCATACAGAACATCCCACAAAATCTTATTCATCTATATACCCACTTCCCAAATGGCACCCTCCCATAGCCTCCCCAATCCCACATACTGGAGCCTGTGTAC
>NW_008337053.1:1822542-1824473 GCF_000622305.1 Nannospalax galili | reverse complement strand
TTAATCTTTGGTTACACTTTCCTTTTGGGTGTTTAAGACCCTACAGTTGGCACAGATAGAACAATTTATTTTTACTCTTAAGGTCATTTGAGAATCTGTTCCTCAGGGGTCACATGGGCTTGGGAGGAGCCCCTGGCTCCTTTCTTTTACCAGTTCCGTCTATATGAAGATAAGTCAAAGGTCCTACTCGACCATGGCTGATTTTGCTTGGAAGCATGAAGGAAATGTTTCCTCTGTGTTGACCCTCCTTTTTGTAGACTGGACACTGGTTC
The DNA here is from genome assembly GCF_000622305.1 of Nannospalax galili. Classification (NCBI taxonomy): domain Eukaryota; kingdom Metazoa; phylum Chordata; class Mammalia; order Rodentia; family Spalacidae; genus Nannospalax; species Nannospalax galili. The sequence goes on along the minus strand of NW_008337053.1, from coordinate 1,824,201 downwards.
AGGTCCATCTGGTGGGGTCTCCATGGCCTCCTTGATCAAGAGGACAGGTGACTGACCACAGTTACAGGACATTTTGAGAGATGCTCATAGTCCCTGGGAACTTAGTCAACCTAGGAAGGGAAGAAGCAGAAAGTGTCCTTTATGGGCGGGTCCCGTGCACCGCGTTGCTGCTCGGGTCCCTGGCTCTCCGTGACTACTGGATGCTGGCGACTCTATGGGTTGCTGCGCTTCCAGGCGAGTTCTGTTCCAAGCTACCGGGCACTCTCTCTATGTTTCGCGATCTGTTGGCCACCGGTCATGAGGGGAGGTGCGGGAACAGCGAAAGCAAAATCTTCGCAAGTCATTGTTTAGGAAGGGACAGCCCCCTCCGGAGAGACTGAATCGTAGGCAGTAAGACACAGAATTCAGCTCAGTCAGGTACAGCTCCTTTATTCAGTGACTCAGCTCAGCTCTAGATCTTAGTGATTCAGCTCTGATTCATTAGGGGAAACCAGGATATTTATAGTGTGGAGGCAGTAGCAAAAGCCTTAGTTGATAGGTGCTTTGTAGGATGCCCCATTTACATGTGGTGGTGGGCTTCTGCCAGGCTGTCAGACATTGCCTGATTATCACACAGGAAAACCTGGCAGTTTCATGCCAGAGGATATGTATCTGTGACGGGCACTTCAAAAGGTGAGTCAGGAAGAGAGTAGGAGGGCGCCCAGCTGAGAAAGGGAGCCTCTGCATATGAATGCCGAGCCGGCTTGTGGCTATCCGGACATGTAGAGACTGCTACCTTAGACAGCAGGGGTCCCCAACAGTCCTTTATGTCCCCCTGTCCAAATTAGTATAGGCCTCAAAGTATGGCTGTTAAACATCCAAGATGGTTATTTCCACCAGTCTGGTACTTTTAATTACCATATGCCATGTAGATAGATCTTGGGCAAAGACCAAATGCTCTCACATAAACCTTGCCTAGGCGTATATTACATTCTTTGATCTGGTTGTATGTATTATTTGTCAGTAGGTTGTTGGTCTAATATGATTCCCTCTGGTTTTCTAAAACTAGCTAGGCATTATCTCTCACATTGTCTAACCCTCCCACCGTGGTTTCCCCATTTAAGGTACCCCCATTTTTCCTATTTCTCCCTTAATAATGCCCTTCTCCTATGGTTCCATTTTTCTTGGGCTCCTTCTTTTCCTTTATCCCCTAGTTTCCTTGTATAACCTTCCCTTCCTCCTCCCTTAAACTAACCCAATTTTTATACATATCTCCCTTATTAAGACCTGTTACCTACTATTCTTCTCCTTCAGGTTATTTCTTTTCCTTTACCTCACTGTTTCCTTACCCTTGTCCTGGTTCCTGCCCTGTAGTTATATCTGGATACATACTCACTTATCAGGGTTTGGTTCTAGGATGCACATATGAGGGAGAACATGTCGATTTTTTTTCTGAGTCTGTGTTACTTCACTTAGGTATAACAGTTTCTAGCCCATCCATTTACCAACAAATTTCATGATTTCATCCTTCTTTACTGCTGAATAAAACTCCATTGGATAAATGTAACACATTTTCATTATTTACTTGTCAGTTGAAGGACACTTAGGTTGTTTCCATCTCTTAGCTATTGTGAAAAGAGCAGCAACAAACATGGATGTACAAGTGCCTCTGCAATAGGA
>NW_008337053.1:1821539-1822045 GCF_000622305.1 Nannospalax galili | reverse complement strand
TAGGTTGCTTCTTCTGATGTACAGAAGCTTTTTAGTTTAATGAGGTCCCATTTGATGATTCTTGACCTTGTTTCATGAGCAATTGATGTCCAGTTTAGAAAATTCTTTCCTATACCTATGTCTTGTAGGTTATTGTCAATGTTTTCTTCTAACATTTTCAGAGTTTCAGGCTTCACATTGAGATCTTTGATTTATTTGGAGTTGACTTTTATGGAAGGCAAAAGATAGGGGTTTAGTTTCATTCTTCTACAGGTGGAGATCCAGTTTTGCCAGCACATTTGCTGAACATGCTGTCTTTCCTCCAGTGAATGTTCTTGGCTCCTTTGTCAAATATCAGGTGGCTGAAATTGCATGTACTCATATTTGGGTCTTCAATTTTGTTCCATTGATCTATGGGTCTGTTTTTGTGCCAGCACAGTGTTGTTTTTATGACTATAGCTCTGTAATACAAGTTAATATCTGGTAGAGTATTTCCCCATGCATTGCTCTTAGTGCTCAGGGTTGCT
>NW_008337053.1:1820910-1821446 GCF_000622305.1 Nannospalax galili | reverse complement strand
TGCATTGAATCTACAAATGGCTTTTGGTAGGATGGTCATTTTCACAATATTAATTCTTCCAATCCATGAGCATGGGAGGTCCTTCATTTTCTGATGTCTTCCTCAATCTCTTTCTTTAAGGATTAAAATTTTTCTTTGTAGGCATCTTTAATGTCTTTGGTCAGATTTATTCTCATATATTTTATTTTATTTTTTTGCAGCTATTGTGAAGGGGAGTATTTCCATGTACTCTTTCTCTGATTGCTTGTTATTGGTATATAGAAAGGCTACAGACTTTTGTAGATCCATGTTGTAACCTGCCACTTTACTGAATGTGTTAATAATTTCTAGAAGTTTTCTGGTAGAATTTTTGGCATCTCTTAGATATATCACATCGTCTACAAAAAGGGAAAATTTGCTCTCTTCTTTTCTAATTATTGCTCCTTTAATTTCCTTCTCTTGTCTTATTAAGGAGGCTGGGAGAGTCAAGATGCAGTGGGCACCACAGGACTTACCCAGGAAAGATGCCAACATCTCCATCATATCTTAAGGAGAGA
>NW_008337053.1:1818865-1820576 GCF_000622305.1 Nannospalax galili | reverse complement strand
TCATCTATGTTAATTAAAGATATGGGTCTATAGTTTCCTTTTTTGGTTGTCTCTTTACCTGGCTTTGGTATTAGAGTGATGCTGGCTTCATAGAAGGAATTTGGAAGTTCTCCCTCCATTTCTATCTTTTTGAATAACTTAAGTAGTATTGTATGTAGATCATCTTTAAATATCTGGTAGAATTCTGCTGTAAATCCATCTTGGTGGGCTTTTTTTAGTTGGGGGGTTTTGTATTACTGTTTCAATTTCCTTATGTGTTATCAGTCTGTTTAATTTGTTAATCTCCTCTTGGTTTAGCTTTGGTGGTTCCCATGCTTTTAGGTACCCGTCCATTTCTTTTAGGTTTTCAAATTCAGTAGCATGTAGGTTTTTAAAGTATTCCCTTATAATGTTCTGGATCTCTTTGGTGTCTGTTGTGATGTTTCCCCTTTCATCTCTGATTTTGTTGATTTGGAGGTGCTCTTTCTTTCTTTTGGTTAACTGGGCTAGCAGTCTATCAATCTTGTTTATCTTCTCAAAAAACCAGCTCTTGGATTCATTGATTCTTTGTATTGTTTTGTTTCTAGTTCATTAATTTCTGCTCTGATTTTTGTTATTTCTTCTTGTCTGCTGGGTTTGCGTTTCATTTGCTGTTGCTTTACAAATGTCTTGAGTTGCAATAATAAGTCATTTATTTGTGATCTTTCCAATTTTTTGATGTAGGCACTTAGAGCTATAAACTTCCCTCTAAGCACTGCTTTGAGTGTGTCCCAGAGGTTTTGTTATGTTGTATTGTCCTTTTCATTTAGTTCCAGGCATACTTTTATTTCTTTCTTAATTTCTCTTTTGACCCATTCATCATTCAGGAGTGTGTTGTTTAATCTCCATGTGTTCATGTGGTTACTGGGGATTCTTCCAGTGTTGATTTTAAGCTTTATTGTGTAGTAGTCTGATAGAATGCATGGAATTATTTCAATCTTCTTGTATTTTTTGAGGTTTTGTGACCCAGTACATGGTCGATTTTGGAGAAGGTTCCATGCGGCGCTGAATAGAAGGTGTATTCTTTGGTGCTTGGGTGGACTATTCGGTAGATGTAGCTTAGGTCCATTTGATATATGGTGTTGTTTAATTCAGATGTCTCTCTGTTAATTCTCTGTCCTATTGACCTATCTAATGGTGTCAATGGCGTATTGAAGTCCCCTACTCTTAATGAGCTGGGATTAATCTGGGTCTTAAAGTCCTGTAGTATTGTTTTTATGAAGTTAGGTGCACCAGAATTTGGTGAATATATGTTCATGATTGTAATGTCTTCTTGCTTTATTGTTCTTTTGATCAGAATGAAGTGACCTTCTTTGTCTCTTCTAATTAGTTTTAATTTAAAGTCTATTTTATCAGATATTAGAATTGCAACACCTGCTTTTTTTCTTAGTACCATTTGCTTGGTATATTTTTTTTCCATCCTTTCACCTTAACGTAGTGCCTGTCCTTGAAAGTGAGATGAGTTTCTTGCAGACAACAAAGATATGGGTTTTGTTTCTTAATCCATACAACTGGTCTGTATCTTTTGAATGGGGAGTTCAGTCCATTGATATTTAAAGTTATTAATGAAAGATGCAAATTGTGTACTGTCATTTTAATTTATTTGTGTCTGTGGCCGTATTTTGTATTTCCATTGTTCTATCTTTCTTTATTTTCTTTTTGTACCCTTTTGGGCATACTCATTCCTTTCTCC
>NW_008337053.1:1781867-1817997 GCF_000622305.1 Nannospalax galili | reverse complement strand
TTTTTTGGTCTTTTTGAGACAGGGTCTTCCTGTGACCCCACCTGGCGTGGAACTCACTATGTAGACCAGGGTGGCCTTGAGCTCACAGAGATCTGCCTGCCTCTGTCTCTCAAGTCCTGGAATTAAAGGCATGCACCACCACACCTGGCTATCACTGAATTCCTTTATCATGTTTATAATTGTTCTTTTGAGTTCCATGCCCTGTGTTATCTCTAGGGAGTTCTCATTGTACTCCTCTAGAGGACTACTGGTACTTGGTGGGGATATATTATTTTGTTTTTTCATGTTATTATTCCTTTATGACTTTGACATGTGAATTTCCTTTGTAGTTTCTGATTCTTGTGTGAGACTCAAGCCTTCCTTTGTTGAGTTTAGATCTACTTCTTTTTGTAAACTTTATGTGCCTTTGTGGTTTGCCTGTTGGGTGAGAAAAGCTGATTGGTCTAGGCTTCAGGTTCTCTCTTTTGATTTTATATTGGACTGGCCTAATTGCTTTTGTCTTCAGGAGTTCCCACAGAGGCCCAAGTGAGATAAGGCCCAGATGATATCAGCCTTTCTCCTAAGGTACGGGTCCCTCCAGGAAAAATGCTGCCCTCAAGAATTTGGGGGCTGGGCTGGCCTGGGAGAAGGGCCCAGGATAGATGCTGGTCTCAGGAAGCTAGCTGTGCCACCCAGGGAAGTAAAGGGAGGTGAGGGCAGGACCAGGCCTAGAGGGTTCCTGGGGGCCCACACGTAGGAAATGGTTTGGTCCTCATGCAAAGGATCGGGAAACAGTGGCGGCTGGCTCTGGGTCGAGAGGTTAGCCCCCGTGTCTGAGATGCCAAAACAAGAAATGGCCCTGTACCCAGCCTAGGAGGAGAGACTCAGCAGGGGAGCTGGGAGGGTGAAAGAGGATGGGGGAGTCAAGGCGTGCTGGGCGCTCTGGATTTACCCAGGGAAGGGACCAGGACCCCGGAGGCTGTGCAGCCCAGAGAAGTAAAGGGAAGTGAGGGGAGACCAGGCCTAGAGGGTTCCTGGGGGTTGCAGGGAGGAACTGGGTTGGTCCGGATGCAAAGGACCAGGAAGAAGTGGCGGCCCTGAAATAACCTATATCAAAGCGTGTAGACACTTACTTTTTTTTTTTTTTTTTTTTTTTTTTTAGAGAGGGGCTCCCAGGTTTTTTCTCACTATGTAGACCAGGCTGGCCTTGAACTCACAGAGATCAGCCTGCCTCGGCCTCCCAAGTGCTGGGACTACAGGCACACGCCGACACACCCGGCTAGGCACTTACATTTACATTTTAAAAATAGATATTAAGCCAGGCGTGGTGGCGCGGGCCTTTAATCCCAGCACTCAGGAGGCAGAGGCAGGCGGATCTCTGTGAGTTCAAGGCCAGCCTGGACTACATAGTGAGTTCTGGGACAGCTGGGGCTACAGAGCGACCCTGTCTCAAAAAGACCAAAAAAGAAAAAAAAAAAGAAAAAGATATTGCAGGGCTGGAGAGATGTCTCAATGCTTACACTGGCTGCTCTTGCAGAGGACCTAGGTTTATTCCCAGCACCCATCAGCTAACTGATATCTCTTAAGTCCAGTTCCAGGGGATCTGACACCCTCTTCTGACCTCTGAAGGTATTGTACAACACGGGTACACTTACACACATGCTGGCAATACACTCATACACATAAAAATAAACTAAAAATAGATATTGCAAAATAGAGTAACTATTTCAAGTTCTCTGGACCCCTGGGTCTTACAAAATCAGAGTAGAAATAGGATGTATCTTATAGGGTTGTTGAGAGGATTAAAGGAGATGAGAGAAATATTAATAGTGTTGATATGTGAAACTACTTTTAAATGTAAGACTCTTTAAAATCAAACTCTAGATTAATGGTGAAAATGTTTTAGTATAAGTGTATTCTAAATATTACAAGAGACATAATTATACTTAAAATAATTTATCCGAAACTCAAATTTAATCAGATATCGTTTATTTTTTATTTGCAACTCTGTGTATGAAGGAATCAGTACAGTTCCTGGACTTAACCAAGCAGTAAATAAACATTCATTGCTATATTTCTTATAATATATTCAGTAAAACAGTATTATTCAATAAATGTTTTCAGAAATACTGATTTTTATATTCCTTAATTTTTTTGGTATGCATTCAATAAATACTTATCAAATGGCTACTATGAACTTGGCATTATTTAAGTATACAGTGGTGAATACAAATCTGAACAGGGAATGCTTCGTATTTTACAGACTGACATGTGCTTGAGACTAAAACCAAACTTGTTATAAGTGGGCTGACTGGTTAGTTGGGAAGGATAATTATGTTCTCACTCTAGTACCCCAGGGCTTCTATTGGAAATTCATTTTTTCCCCCCAGGAATTGGTATTCTTAATGGAAAATCAGGTGTATTCGTTTGGAAAAGATAACAGGAGCCCTGAGGACCCTGTTTAAGGTCCTACCTTCTGTCCTTTAGCTTCAGATATGGGAAGATATCTTGCTTAAGGTAAATCTTTGAGTTTAACCTGTGGAAACAAGAGTGCAGTGGAGCTTGGTGAGGTGCTATTTCAACCCCAGACTTGTTTTTCCCAGAGGATTTTCAGCTAAGCCTAGCAGTTATCAGCATGCTGTATCTTAGCAGGAGAAAGTGTGTTCAGATCAATGTATTCAAAATTACTAGGTGAACTTGCTGTCACCTCCTTTTCTTAGAACTCAGATTTTCCAATGTTATGAAAGTAGATATATTTTGAGTGGTTGCACCAAAGAATTCTTTCCTTAATGCAATTCTAATTTTCATTCTGTGGCACTTAAACTCCATATATTTTATGGTGCCTTTGAGATGCGTTATGAATCCTTTTCTATAATTTTGGCTTTATTAAGGTAAAGGCTTATCTTGTTATCCCTCTATTTTCAAAAAACCTGGTTCAAGGAAGAACTAACTAGATTATGTCTGTTTCATAACATGAAGAAATTATATGATGATACTGAAAATTGAACCAAATCTTGAAATCTTGGAATCTCAGTGCAATTAAATAAACTTGTTTTTTTAAAAAAATTAGTATGCTACAATTCCTAGAGGGCTCCTACTCATGAAGGTAAAAGCAAAGTTTGGAAATGCCAGATCTTTGGGACTGTGTGCCACCTTTTCAGGACACAAGGCCACCCTGTGCCCTCTCAGCAGGGCTGGGATTACTTGAAACACAAACACAACCCCAAGCACAGCTGCACCACACATGGATAGCCAGGGTGTGTGCTTTCTCTGTTTCAGAGTGATGATGAAACCCAACCACCATACAAGTTAAAATCATAGAAGTCCAGAAATATTTTGAAGATGAGCTTTAAAGCAAATATCCCTGGTGGAATGTCTGTGAGGTTGCCTGGTGGTGGTGGTGGGAAGGGCAAGAAAAACAGCTGGATTCAGAACACAGACAGTTTAAATCCGTTTGCAGGCATTTATCCATTTCTACTCGTTTAGTAAATTTGACTACTTCTGTAGTGATGACCCTTGGTACACACTAAATGTATTTCTGACCTCCTACTTAAGTGCAGCTGTTTATATCTCATAAAAGAGTAGAAAAAAGTAACAGGAAAAGTAACAGGTACACTTCCAATGTTAGGGTATACATTGATCGTTATATTCATAGATACTTAAATAAAGGGTTAATGAAGATCTCTCACACAGCCTGTTTGCCAATAGCTCAAAGCACTTTTTGTTCAAAATTCTAAGTGCACTTACAAAGTGTCATTTTCCCTATCTTTAAAATTCCATTTCAAGGGGCTGGAGAGATGGCTTAGTGGTTAAGAGCATTGACTGCTCGTGCAGAGGACCCAGGTTCGATTCCCAGCACCCACATGGCGGCTACGAATCATCCTTAACTCCAGTTCCAGGGGAATCCGGTGCCATGACCTCTATCCAGTTATGAGAGTTTCCACCATAGTCTTCTTTGTAAGGGCCATGTTCTCCTCTTCTTAGTGTTGCTTGTTCCTGGTGTAGATTATTGTTGAGGCAATTGGGTAAGGCCAGGCTCTTGGTTAACATCTAGATCTCATTTGTAATATTCTGCACGGGTTCTTTCTGAGCTTAGAGTGTACAAGGATGAGGTATAGGATTTGGGAATGAAATATCATCTTGGCTTCTCCTGGAAAGACACACTTTCAATAGAGATTTCAGGGCATTTCAGTGGCAATGCAATTTCCTAAACAAGACATCTTTCTCCATTCATTCATGTCAAATATTTCTAACAGATTTTCCCCTGAGAAATGTCACTAGTGCTCCAAGGGGGTATCCTGGGAGAAACAAACCAGCGGATAATCTGTACCTGTAGAGATAAAGACAGATGAGATGCACGAGGCTAAATTAGCTCTCCCGGTGTCACTGAAGCAGATAAAGTACTCAAAAGCATGGCATTGACAAAGTGACTGGATTCTGGCTGGAGATGAAAATGCTGCAATTGAGAAACTTCCAGAACAACATGTACTTGGATCTGGATTAAAGAAAATTTGAGTTCTTAAGCCAAGTGATCCAGCAGGGTTGATAGTGTGAGGCACATTTCAAAGTTGTATAAATATTTAAAACTATTTTCCAGCCTATAAAGCAAGTAAATTAGGCTTGTTTTGGAAAGCTTCACAGTGAAATTCACCTGCCTGCCTTGTTACTGGGGGAACCCACCTTATCCCTCCTAGCCTTCCCCTCTGAGAGGGAGTTTCCGAGAGAGAAACTTAAACCTTGGAAAGCAAAGCTGGCTTACATCTCAGGGAGTTTCCAAGGGTGCTCAGTGGCACAGTATTCTGCCACAGGTGGTCTGTCTCTGCAAGGCCTGTCTGGCTTTAGGCAGTCCTGACTCACTTGTCACCAGGGGCTAGATCCAACAGACACAATTGTTTTCATCATAAACCCTTTCTTTGAACTTGGTGCAGAGCAGGCATGGACTCCACTATATACATAAGCTTCAAAGAGCATGTGTGACTTGTTGGATCTCTATTCTGAGCAGCTGGTCTTAGCCTGCTAGGATGCCACCAAAGCCGTCCTCCAGCCGCAGAGCTGAGGGTGCTTAGTAGGCACTCTTTAAGGCCCTCTGTTGTTGCCCATCTTTACTCTTGTCTTTGCAAACTTGTAATTTTTTACTATTTGTATTTTAGCCATTGCCCTGGACTAGTCTCACTTACCACCATCTACGCATTTACTTTTTTGTCTGCAGTTAAATGATTTCTGAGAAAATAGCAGTGTTATTTCTGTACTTATTAATTAAGCACTTGACAAGAATGTAAATGACTGGATTTATTGAAAGTTCACAGCTATTGTCTAAAGGTGGCATTGAACTTGTATCATGGCATCTTTTCACAGAGCCTTTTTGGCGTTTTTGAACTGTGTCTAGGGGTGTCATTAGCTCATTGGATGTCCACAGGCAAATCCCTTAACCTCTGGAGTACCTGGCTTAGCTAAGGAGCCTGGTTGTGAATGCACCTTGAATATAACGTTCTAGGAAAGTCTTATGTGATTCTTCTGTTACATGATGTGCATTTGGATGCATTCCCTTGACTGTAATTTTTATTCTTTTCCATTATTGAAAAATTATTTCTGCTTTTTTTCTCAGACTGCAGAATGAAAAATGGATGAATGTTAAAGTGGGAGACATCATTAAATTAGAAAATAACCAGTTTGTTGCTGTGAGTATTTAATATTGCATGAAGAACTGATCGCAAAGGAAAGTATATTGAACTATTTGCACTTGCAAATTTAGTAAATCCACAGAAGTCTAGAGTAACCAGGGAAGGATTACCAGTCTTCACTAGTACAAATTCTCGGTGATAAATTACTTTAAAAGACATGTGGGTTTATTACTCTCAAGGACAGAGTAATTTGGATAGCACAGTGATTTTCACCTTGTTATTTCCTTAAGAAAACTTTTACACAGATTCAAAAAATTTAAATCAATATGTCAATTATTTAAGAGTTTAAAAAATGCTCCTGATTTCTAAAGCAACAGCCAAATGTATCACATTGTTAAAAGAATCATATACCGGGGATGGGAAAACCATTGGAGAGGACAGAATGGTTACAATCTGAATCCTGTTAAATTTTCTCCAGACTTTTAGAGTTTCTTAGTTGCACTGTTTATGGAAATACCAGTACCAGTTTATATTTGTGGTTTGGGGGAAAATTATTTGAGTTGGGAAGAATGTAGTAAGGGTGGGGGAATTGAGTTGGGGGGTATTTTCTAATTTTTTTTGTCTATTTGGAACAGTGACAATAAATAATCCCCTTTAAAATGCTCCTGAGTACCCTAAAAGTTTTTTTCACATATTTTGAAAGCTATTTCTTAACATTGTGATTACTATTTTTATTGAATTTTTGAGATTTACATACAATATAATTTATGATATTTAGATTCCCTCCCTATCTGTACCTACCTTTCTTACTGCCCCCCACCCAATTTAATGAACTCTATTTTGTATATAACATACACACACACACACAGAGACATGCCTATAGAGTCTAATTTGTGTTCCCAAATGTCCTTCAGTGTGGGTCCATCCACTGGAACCTGGTTAACTAAAGAATCTCTTCCTTGACAGAGACTATCTCTCTCTTTCCTAGAAGCCATTGGTTGCCAAAAGTTCATTAGGTTGGGTTAGGGATTCTGCCCGTTTGTGCTTGCTATTCTTATTTATTTATTTATTATTTTTATTTTACATGCTTGAGTGTTTTGCTTGCATGTATGTAAATGTACCCGTGTTGTGCAATGCCTATGGGGGTCAGAAGAGGGCTTCTGAAACTGGAGTTAAAGATGGTTGTTAGCCACCATGTGGATGCTGGGAATCAAATCCGGGTCCTCTGCAAGAGCAGCCAGTACTCTTAACTGCTGAGCTATCTCTCCAGCCCTGTGATAAAACTATGCTTAAACTGTAATAAATTTGAAGAAAACATGCTAAAGATAAAAATGCATGCTACTATGCTAAATTGATAAAATGTGACTTTTGTGAAGTCTTTGAACACCAAATATATGTTCGTTATAATATGTATGATTATAATTTATATTTGTAAGCCACTAATGTTGAAATTCCTCAAGTAAAATTCAGTTTAGTCACTAAAATGTGTACAACTAACTGTAGTTCAAGTTGTTTTTTTTGTATATTTTTAATAGAATTTTTGTGTATTTCATACACATCTTAATCATATTTATACCCCTCTCTTCACCCCCCAACTGAATTTCATGCATTCTGTCATATGTGTTAAGGCCTATCGAGTCACATTAGTGTCCCCAGATGTCCCTCAGTGCAAGTTCATCCACTGGGGTCTAGTCAGCCTATCTAGAGCCACTCCCTTGAAGCAGATCAGCTCTTCCTCACCCAGCAATAATCAGCTGCCCAATAGTTCTTTGGCTTGATTCCCATTTCCATAGCTCTGTGCTGAGTTTTTGTCTGCTTGAATTTGCATAGGTCTTGTGCATGCTGCCACCATTGCTGTAAGTTCATATGAGCAAGGTCCCAGGAGCCTGTAAGACTCTATTTCCATATGGTCATGTGCCTCCTCCTTTGACTCTTACAATCTTTCTGCCCCCTCTTTCTCAATGGTCCCTGAGCCCTGGGTGGGTAAAGTTTAATATAGGAGTCCTGTCCAAGGACCCACACTCTGCAGACTTTTGTTCTCTATGCTTTGGCCCTTTGTGGCCCTTTGTGTCCATTGTTCTCTCTTGCATTAGGGAGCTTCCTTGATGAGAGTTGAGAGATGCATTAGTGTTCTTTCTACTCCTTGTTCCACTATGTTCCATGAGCCTTAGGTGTAGAGGTTCCATTGTAGATGTGTCACTTAGGGTTGGGCATCTCATAGACACTTAATCTCTGTGTGTGACCAGTTGTGGAACTCTGTAATAGTCTCTGTCTGTTGCCAAAGAAGCTTCTTTGATGAGTGGTGACTGGAATACTTGTCTGTAAATATAAGGATCCATATTAAGCATATTGCAAAAATTACATTTCTCTATGGATATGACAGTCTTGGGTTTTCTCTAATATCTATGACCTCTCCAGTCATGTGTGTTTGATTATATTTACAGTAATACACATGAGTTCTCTCCCATTGAGTGGGCTTTAAGTCCAATTAGGTAGCTGTTGATTATCCCCAAGATAAAAATACCACTACTGCACCAATATAGTTTGCTGTGCTAGTCATTGATTTGGTTATTAGGCCTTAAAGCTGGGGCTGGAGCATTGATTGGTGGTCTCCCTTAGCAGCTCGCATAGTATTCTCTAAAACTATGAGAGCTAGCCTTCAGGGAGGTGGTTTTCAGGTCAGTTCCAGCTCCATTGCTCCAAGTCCTGTGTCCAAAGTATGTCCTGTCTTCAACAATATGGTTTTACCTTGAAATTCTGGGAGACAATTAAGGGCTGTGGCAATAGCCTGTGTAAATTTGGGAGTCTCTTGGACTACCTTGGCTAACAACTCAAAAGGAGGTTTCTCATGTCTGGCACTGTTTCTTGTTATGTAGCCTTCAGCTATACTCATGGACTCATGTAGAGATATTGTATATATAATTTTTTAATATTTTATTTATTATTTTTATTTCATGTGTATGAATGTTATGCCTGCATGTAGGTAAATGCACCCGTGTCGTGCAATACATGTGGGGGACAGAAGAGGCTGTTGGATCCCCTGGCACTGGAGTTATGGACAGTTGTTAGCTGCCATGTGGGTGCTGGGATCCAAACCTGGGTCTTCTGCAAGAACAGTCCGTGTTCTTAACCGCTAAGCCATCTCTCCAGCCCCTGTATATGTAATTTTTCAGTTGGTTTTTGAAATGATTCCCTCTGTTTTTTTACACCATCTAGGCATTGTTCATCTCTCCTCTCTCTCGCCCTGTCTAACCATCTCTCCTTCCTCCCCAGTTAATGTACCCCCAGTTTCCCCATCAAGTCAAATTTAAGGTGACAAAACAGTACAGATCAGAAAAATTTGGATTATTGTAGTGTTTTTGTCAAATATATATGTTAGGTTACTTGTGAAAAATTTTTGTGTTGTGTACAGTTTTGTGAATCAAGTTGTTTTTATTAAATGTGGGGCATTTTTAGAGTGGGAAAAATATGGTCCTAAGGTCTGTTTCCAAGAACAACAACCCAGTTAAGAGTTCTAAACATTCAATTTCAGAAACAGTCTTCCTTCCTCAATGCACCATCTGTGTGTGCAGACCAGCAGATCTTGTGCTAAGGAACTGCTCAGTGGACAAGCCATTCACAGATGAATTCACACTTGAAGTAGATTTTTCTAGATGCAAAACACCAGGGCAGCCAAAACAGGGGTCCCAAAGTCCATACCCTGTGGCTTGGGCCCTTCAAATATGGGGCAGTCTGCCACATTCTCATTCACAATCTATTTTATTTCAGGTGACTTAAATGATTTGTCTGGCTTATTTTCAGCTCAGCAAAGATTAGGAACACCACAGGAGGATATGGTGCCTTTAGAAGAACACTCTGTAGTTGGCATTGAGGTAGATGGTTGTGGGCACTGGATGAGAGATGGAGTGGGAACTGAGTCTCTTCTTGTTCATGACTGCAATGCCTTCAGTGAAATGGGAGATAGAGGGCAGGTATAAGTATGTACTTTGGGGCTGGAGAGATGGCTCAACAGTTAAGAGCACTGGCTGTTCTTGCAGAAGACCTGGGTTCAAATCCCAGCACCCACATGATAGATAACAACTGTCCATAACTCATGTTCCAGGGGATTTGGTGCAGTCTTCTGACCTCCATGGACACTGTATGACATGGGTGCATTTACAAACATTCAGGCAATAAACTCATACACATAAAAGAATAAATAAAAAAATGTTAAAGTATGCACTTTGAATTTTAATTACCTTATATTCAAATGCCTGCGTATAACTTGTGGTTCCCACACAGGACACAGCAGCAGTCTCACTCTTGACAGAGTGAGAATGCTTAGTATGTTCTCATCTTCATGATGGAGGGTTGGCAACAAACCTAAGCCCTCAGTGTCCTGCAGCCCTTCACTCGTTCATCTGGCAAAGGATGAGCAAGACCGTTTGTCTCACAGTCCTAAAGCCTGGTCTCCAGTAGTATTATTGATAAAAGATAACACTTGTAAATCTCTCCATTACTCTCTATGTTCACATCCTACTGCCATAGCTCTGCTGGCCTAGTCTCTGGTTCAAAGAGAGGAAGGGCATCTTCTAAATCCCTCAAACACTGCAGCACCTCTTAGCTAGGTCATTTTACTTAGTTTTTCCATGTCTACCTATTCCACAGCTAAAAAAACTAGTCTCAAGGGCAGACAAAGGTTTTTCTAAGTGAAGTGCTGTGATCACTTCTGAGCACCATTGCAACTCCTTGTTCCCCAAGTAGCAGGACCTACCAGTGAGCTCACATTTGGGGAGTGATGCTCACAGGTCCCTTGAAGGAGGCCCACTTAGGAATTTCATACTGGAGTAGGTCTTGGGAAGCCAGCTCATAAAGAGGATGCTAATTATACCAACTCTTATTGACTGTGCCACATGCCAATATTATAAGCATTTAATACGAGTTAAATAATTCAATCCTCATATTAGCCCAGTGAGGGCAGGTTGCATACGATTTCTTTATTTCCATCTTGTAGATGACAAATAAAGGCCAAGTCTCATCAAAAATGTCTTGCTAATGGAGAGCCAGGGGTTAAACCTGGGTACTCTCATTCTGACACCCCCCCTCCCCCAATTCCTAGGCACTAGTCTTGTTTTCTTGACTAGTCTAGGCTTCTAGGATTACAGGCCCCGGACCTTGGCTGCTGGAAATCAAATCATCAATCCTGTACTCAGTTCAAATGCATATCTAACTGTTCAAATTTAGAACTTGCAACTTGAGTCATGTCAGTTTTTCAATAAATTCTGAGCCAGAAAAGGAGCGCAAAATCTCTAATTCTCAAACATACTGAGAATTTGGTGGATTTGTTTTACATGTAAGGAATATCCCGTCCTTGTCCCACACATTTCCTTTTTCTTTTACTGGAAATTCAAGAACGTATGTGGGCTGAATTTCTAGAGCTCCGAATTTTATTTGGGAACCCTGTCACAATGTGTTATACTAGCACAAAAAACCAAATCAACTTGCTGGAAACACTCACTGCCTCCAGAACTTCGAACCCGGAGCCAGATGCACCACGCTTCTCACTCGGCGGCAGAGCTCGGGCCTTGCTTGTCCCGCTTCGGCGGTGGGAGAAACAGACCCTAACCGAGTGTGAAGACATACGAACACTATGAGAATTTAGCTTTGCAGGAAAAGTCTTTCCCACACATGTGTGTTTCAGGTATTTGTCACAGTTAAGTTTTCGTTTTAAGATTTGGTTATGGGAATTGCAACTTTTTACCTTTCAGAAATGTTCCAGCTGGGCCTGACAGGAACAGGTTTTGGCCTGTCCGGACATCCCGACATTTCGACGTGTTTGCAGACAGGCCATTTCTGTGGAGTAACTGCTCTCTTGCTATTTTTTCATAGCTTCTTTTCAACCTAGTTGTTGTAAATCAACCTTCTTTTTGTATGCAATCCTCTTTTTATGCCTTACAGATTTATGGTATTAGGAATCTGAGCATTTCCAGGGAAAATAAAAATAAACACCAAACCTTTTAAGCTATATTTAATAAGCTTCTCGTGAAAGTGTAGCGGGCCAACAAAATAAAATAAAAATAAAAAGCAATAAATAGTCAGTGTTCCATTTCTAAATGATAGTTTAGGAGGCAGAGAGTTTGTTCTGGCTAGAGAAGATACCTGATCCCTAGAGGAGGCTGGGAGGCACATTACCTCTCCTAGCTTTCTGTTTTCTTGGCAAACATCTTCTTCTTGTTTTCTTTTTGTAAAATTTTCCCTTATGTGTGTACGTGTGTATGTGGTGTGGTGTTTGTGTGTGTACACGTGTATGCAGGTGCACGTGCCCGTACCCTGTGGGTTGTATTTGTGTGTGTATACATATGTATACAAGTGCACGTGCCCGTACCCTGTGGGTCGGCCAAAGGAGGACATCCAGGGTCCTCTGTTTTTTTTCCCACTTATGCCCCTGAGACAGGGCTTCTCACTGATCCTGGAACTTGGCATTTTTTGGTTAGGCTGGTAGCTGGCAGGTCCCAGCGGTCTGCAGCTCTGAGGCTACAGGCACATGTGGCCATGTCTGGTTCCCAGGGGTACTGGAGATCTAAACTCATGTCCTCATGCTTGTGGAGTGAGTGTTCTTAGGCACGGAGCCAGCTCCCCAACCCCTTTTCAAGCAACTGAAGCATAAAAACAAAACAACAGAAAAACCTAATAATGTTCATATTGTTAGGTATTCAACATGAACCAATTGGGTATGAAATTTAAAGTTTAAATAAAAATGTTACCTATAAACATATATGCTGTTTATTTATAACTTAATTGTGAGTTTTGACTCATAATGCAATGACAGTTTCAAAATTTTTATTTTGAATTAAAAATAATGTGGCTGACAGTAAAGATGAAGAGCCATATGTGAAGATGGTTTAAAATATTAAGGGAGAGCCCGAAGTGATGCTCAGACTAACTGCACAAGGTCACCTTTTCCTGATGTTATGGACCCACTATCCCAGTATTCTTTCATGAGTATTCTCTGAGCACCAGCAAAGCAAAATGAAATATGACAAAATAAAGTAAAATACGTTTTGTTTTTCATAGTTATAATTCCAGTGATTTAGTGCCCCACCAGAAGAAAGAGTATTTTGAGATCAAAGTTTCCGAATTCTAGTTCCAATTCCACAGTTTAAGCTATGAGAACTCACGTGTATGAATGTTAAATCTTTTGTAGCTTTGGGTCCTCAATTAGATGCAGCGATACTCAGCATGACTTTTGAAAGTTATTGACCTCACATGAGTTAATTTAGTTCACTGCTGGATAGGGGCATCTAGTCCTCTTTCATTGCTGGGTGGGATATGATTTATACAGTTTCCTTGTCCAGACAGTGAGAAAACCATTATCCACATATGCAGCTGCTAAGGAAATAAAGCGACTCACTTATGAGAGAGTATTTTGTGAATTCTTAAAGAGCTTTTGAGCTTTGTTATTCCTTGAGAGAGTTTTCTTTTATTCTTTAACTTAACAAACATTATTTATGCTTAATAAATCACAGGAGACAATGTCTGGTTCTGAAAACTCAAAGCTATTCAATGGATTTTTTTTCCAAGTTTGCTCTGATGGGAATATTGCTTCTTCCACTAGGTAGCTGCCTGGGTTCTCTCTTGCCCATCAAAGCTGGGGGAGAGGGCGTTTGTGCTGGAAAATGCTGTTTCATTTGTGAGCGTCATCACTGAGTCCTACTGCAATAACTGACAAAAGCAAGAAGAAGCAGGGTTAGTGGAAGGTGGTTCTGGCCTGGCTCACCTAGGTGTGCAGAGTTCCTCCCTCCCTTTCCTGTTCTGTATTTCTGCTATTTTCTCTGGTGGGGGAAATTTGCCTTCTTACACCTATATTCTCCATAATGATGATGCCCTCCTTCCACTCCTAACACAATGCTCTCTCTCATTTGCATTCCTCTAGTAGCTTTTCCTTAATGAGGTCCTTAGAACCCTTATACTAGTCTCTCTTTACCAAACTATCAAATCCCTGGGGTAGAGGAGCGGTCCACTGATTTTCAAGTCTCCTATGGTATATGCCTCAGTGCATAAATCTTAGCTACCTCACTTCCAAATTAACTGACCTCAAGGAAGTTATTGAACCTGTCTTTGTGTCACACTTCGCTTATTTGGAGAGCAGATCTAACAACAGGACCTACATCACAGGGCATTTGTGACATCTAAGTGAAATAACACATGTAAAGCTCTTAGGATATGTGGGACCATGAAGAGTCCTCGGCATATGCTGGCCATCGATGTCCTAAATACTGACAACTGAAACTCAAGTTTCTAGATCAGGTAGGAGTTGGGCGCTCTGGAATTTACTGAGGGGGTCAGCTTGATGGGAAGGAGAAGGTGAGCAATGAGACGAAGGCTCAGAGGATATCAAGGACAAAGGTGACAGTGTTGAGGACAGGAGGAGGCAGAAAAGCAGATATCTCAGGTTCCTGAGGAGATGGAGTAGGAACAGGAGGGCCAGAGGGCAGGGGGCATTTAATAAGTAAGCTGATTTGTTTCCGCCTGTAGGAAGTTGAGTCACTACTTGGTGAGAGAACCCAGCCACTAGGTGGCAGTGGAGCCTTGGTCACCTGTTCTGATCCAGCTGTGGGCAATGAATCTGCCCCCTTGTTTACCACAAAGTTAAGTGTTAAGGCAGCCAAATTCAGTATTAAACAGTAACACTGGGTCATTTTCCATGCAGAGTTTTGAAAAAAAGCAACACTAGGTACCAACAGGTATTTTCCTCTATGTGTCATAGCAATTTTCAATTATACATACTCACAATTAGGGAATTGCAGACTTTGTTTAAAATGATCCTTTTACCCTTAAGACAGAGAGTCATAGTCCCATAGTGCCCTTTATCGCTGCCCAGCCTTCAGCCTGGATGTACTGAAATTTAAACGGGAGTCATGAGATTTAGGTGAATCTTTCCCCCCAAATGTTTCCTTTTTAGATGAGGGTTGGGTGGACTCTGGTTCAAGAGTGGTAACACTTGGACACACTCTGCATGTATTTGTGCGGTTCATACTCACAGATGAAAAGATTGCCGCATTGACCAGCTTCTGTGGTGGCCTCCTTCGGAGCTGAGAAGCCTCAGTTCAGGACTGTCACTGAGGCCCCACCCCAGCTCTGTTTTATCCCAATTTACATAAAACTACACCCCGCTTGCCCCTCACCCCATTTTTGAGCTGGCAATGTAAATAATGCTCTAGACAATTAAATGAGTAGATTGACTCAGAATTTAACATATAAGTCTTGAAGCTGAAGGGATTGTAATATTTTATAGATTTTATAGATTTGGATTATTAACCAGATATTTGGACACAGGCAGAAAGTTTTTACGTTGAAGCTTCATAATAAGTTGCTGGAATGTAAGTCAGTTCATTTTAGACACTGAATCTTTCAGAATTTCAATCATTTTAAAATAAAATTTGAAATTTCAAATAAAAAAGTTTTTAAGTTACCAGAATTCCAAAGCTGAACTGTGGTAAGTAGTTTCTAAAGCTGAAATGGACGGTGGAATAAAACTGTCTTTTTAAAGTGCAAGCTGTTGTATCTGAAATTCTGTCTTTCACTGCATTTTCTGTTTTGTCATTTTGACTTTTGCGTAGGCCCCACTGTTTTTCTCACAGTTTGTGCTTTCTTTCCGTTTTCTAATCATCTGTCCTTTTTTGCTTCCTCACTGCTCTGCTTGCTTTTTGCTCTTTGAGCTCCTCCTGCTCTGTCTTCTCTCTTCCTTTCCTCTGCCTCTTCTCTGTGCTTAACTGGTAATATACTAGGTAATTAAAATATGCGTATAAGGATTTTCAATGACTGTTTATTGGAAAGAGATTTCTATTTGCCATTAGAAATTGTTAAATCAAGAACATAGAATTTATGCCCAACTTTCATAAAAGGTAAAGCAAATAGCTATTCATTTACATGCTGTCCAGAGTTTTTGCTACTATTGTGATGGTCCAGGGCAGGGAAGCCGGGGCAGGAAGGAGAGAGGGTGTGGCTCACTCCTCGCTGTTACTGAGGCTCTGCACTTGGCCAGCATGCGGGCAGGGCATGCAGCAGAAGAGATCTCAGTAACCTTAGAATTCCTCTGCATGGTTTCTTAAATAGGCCGACTTGCTTCTTCTGTCGAGCAGTGAGCCACATGGTCTGTGTTACATTGAAACTGCTGAGCTTGATGGGTAAGTTGTTAAATCAGAGTAACTGACTAGATTGCTTTGTAATTTAAAAGTAATGACTTTAGAAAGAAGACTTAAATCTTATTCTTTGTTTTTTTGTAAAACATAGACATCTAAATTGTAAAGTCCATTGTTAATTGCTTTGCAGCAATTTCGAAATCTACTTTTCTCTTGAACTTACTTTCTTTCAGAAACAATATGCTAAACATGCACATGACTGATTTTATGCAGGGACTCTCTAGCAATGTTCTTCAGGAGTTTTTTTCTGTTATGATTTTTAAAATGAGAGAGTGGAGATCAAGCTTCTCTGAGGAAGGATAGACTGACTTAGCTTTAAAAGGCAAATTTTGGAGCTCTCTTCAATGAAGACACAGGGAAAGATGGATAATGATGCAGTTTTGACACTGCAGTTAATTTAGAATTTAGTTATAGACCATTTACTTCTGTTTTAGAGTATTCGATTTGTCTGGCTAACCCCATTTATTGACTGGTTACACTGTAAAGATGTTACCAGCATGTATGTTCCCCAGTTTATTTTATTACATAATCTTATGTAGGTACTGCATAAGACTTATTGCAAAACCATAAAGTCAAGGCTTAGAGCAGCTAGGTAATTTGCCCAAAGCTTCTAAAGTGTGATAGTATAACTCAGACTTGACAATGTGAAATACATGGCTTTAACCAGTGCCTCTTAGGTCATTGCCATATCGAGCTCTTCAAGTAGTTTAACCTGTGTAATCCAGGTTTGGGCAGAATACTTTCAGACACAGCTAAAGCAGTGTTTAAAGGAATATTTATAGCACTAAATGCATCTACTTGAAAAGAGAAAAAGCCTCAAATCAATAGTCTAAACTCCTATCTCAAGAACCTAGAAAATAACAAAATAAACCCAATGCAAGCAAAAGGAAAGAAAAGAATGAATAAAGAACAGAAGTCAATGAACTTGAAAAGATGGAATAAAATGAAGCATTGAGACAGAGTTCTCTGGGAACATCAGTTCAATGAACAACGCTCTAACAAGGCTGAGGAGGAAATGAGAAGAGACAAACCAGGATTATGAACATTAATGGACAGGAGGATTCACAGCATATCCTGAAAATGCCAGCCGGCTAATGAAGAGATACTACAGACAGCTGTGCACATATACATTTGACAACGAGCCTGAATGGATCACTGCTTCAAAAAACAGACCGTACCACTCACTGTAAAACAGTTTGAATAGCCTTATAACTGTTAAGGAAACTGAATTCAAATTTAAGGAATAAAACTACAAAATTTTAGGTGAAAATGTGGAGAAAGTCTTTGAGATTATGGCTAGTCAAAGAATTGTTAGGTTTGATATAAGGGCATTATTAGAGAGGTTGGGGGCTTCACTTGGTGGTAGAATACTTGCGGTGCAAGGGCCTGGGTTCCGTTTTCTAGCATGAGAGAGAGAGAGGAGAAATTACTTTTTTTGATTTGTAAAATCCCCTACAAAGAAGAAGTAGTAATGAGATACTCACATGGAGAAACTATTGGCAAAGCATCTATTTGACAAAGAACTTGTATCTTGACTATATAAATATACTTTCAAAACTCCGTAGTTAAAAAATATGCATCCCTAATTAGAAAATAGGCAAATGACACGATCGACATTTGACCAAAGAAGACACACAGGTGGCAATCAAGGACATGAAAAGTTATCCAACATCATTAGTAAAATTAAAATTTGCACCACAGTGCTCTATTACTATAGATCTGTCAGAATGGCTAACATAAGAAACAGTGACAACTCTAAATGCTGGAAGGGGTTCAGAGGAGCAGAACCATTCCCATGTTGCTGTGTGGGAATGTAAAATGCTATATTCACTCTGGAAAACAACTTGGCAATCTCTTAAAAACGAAACATACAATTATCATACAATTCAGCAATTCTACCCTGGGGCTTTTATCCAGAGAAATGAAGACTTATATTTGTATACGATCTATAATGAATATTTAGGGTAGATGTATTTGTAATATCAAAAAAGGAAACAACTTAGATATCTTTCAAGTGAATGATTGAGCAAACTGGCACATCTGTGTCGTGGACTACCACTCAGCAACCAAAAGAAACAACCTATGAATATACATAACAGCTGGTCGACTCTTCAGAGAATTAGGGCTAAGTAAAAGATGCCAATCCCAAAGGTCCCATGATTTCATGAACAACTTAGGGGTTGCTTAAGGAGGAGGGAGGGAGGACTTCTGAGGAAACTGACATAACAAGCCCTTTAACACAAAAGAAGAGTGATAGCCATGGTCACTGATGGTACAATACCAACAGATGTGTGGTATTGCTTTTAAGACCAGCTCTCTATGACCTGCCCAGCTTGTTGGCTGTGCTATTCTAGAGCCAATGGTTTCTTGGATTGATATTCAAAGAAAAAAGGAAGCTTTATTCTTTTTCCCATTTAAATTTCAGCTACTGTAAAATTAGCCACAACTGTATTTTGCAAACAAAACTCCTACATAGATAGTAGATTCTAGAGCTATACTAGCCTCCTCTTATTGGCAACAGTGTTCCTGTTTCTAAGGTGTTTTATAACTCATGCATGATATGTGAGTAGGTTAGAATGAGACCACATTTCTTAGGTTCTGTGTTATTTCAAACACAAATGCAAACCAGATCGCTGTGTTGTTATACAGATGTGCTATGGGTAGAATGCCAGCTCTTAGGATTCTGAGAAGCTCCACTCACTTCCCGAGGTTGTGTGGAGCCTGTGAATGACTCTCAAAGCCCCTCTTGGGTTGTTTAGCATGTGCTGCTCCTAGAAAGTTGCTTTAGAAAAGATGCTGTTGTGTTTGTTGTTCCTTACAAAAAGTCACGTATTGTCATTAATTTCACAGGGAAACCAACCTGAAAGTTCGTCAGGCGCTATCAGTTACCTCAGAACTTGGAGCAGATATTAGCAGACTTGCAAGATTTGATGGTAAGTGCTTTAAATGGACAAACAGAGATCTCAAAGCCAAAAGACAGTGTAACAAGCTTGCTGTCCAAAATCCCAGATGGAAAACAGACATTAATGACAGACATTTAGGCACCGTGATTGGGAGACTTGGGGCTTTCCTGCCGCCCCTCAATGGTGTCTTGCTTTACCTATTTGCGAGTTTGGCCTTGAATATCATTACTTCTGTATAGATTGGTTTATTTACTTTAGAGTCTTAAGAGTTTGAGACTATGCTTTCAAAATGTTTTCTTTGGAGTCCTCTGAAAGGTAGTTAAAGGGTCTTGTCAACATGCCCAGGCAGCTTTATGTTGTGAAGTTTCTCCCACACACATTTCAGAACTTATATTGCCTGTGCTTTGCATCTGCTTATAAATTCTGACAGGATTCTGTTAATATTTTGTCTCCCTTAATGAGTGCTGGTGTAATAAATGTTTATAGAAAAATATTCTTTCAAATTAAGATTTAATTTCAAGGACTAGCCAGGAAACTTTGAATGGCCCAAGAAATATTTTGATTAGATTAAAACGAATCACAATTTTTCTAAGTAAATTTTTTCAATGAAATGTTACTGTTACGTGAATCCAAGAAAAGTAAATTGTATTCATGAATCAAAATACTTGCTTAAAATACTTCATTGACTATTTATGGAATTCTGAAAGGGCAACCTAAATATAATTTGCCATTACCCATTTCTTCCCTGGCAGAACTGTACCTTTATATCTCTATCCGTCTATATGCAGTAAAAAATTTATGAGTTTTAGTCTTCATAACTATTAAAAAGCAGGAAATGATTGTTATAATTATTAGCTTCCTTTACATAGACTCTGGCACAGGGAGCCTAGACTATAATGTAGTTATAAGCAGTTCTGAAATCTTAGTGGCATGGATGTGATAAAAGTTTATTCCTTGCTCTGTCAGATTCTGATGGGTAGCTGCCTCCATTTTGTAGTCATGGTATTTAGAGTAATGATCAAGGTGAGAAGAAAGAGACAACACTTTTTACTGCACGCAACACTGGGAAGTAACAAATGTGGTTATTTGTTGAGCTGTGCCTGTCACTCCTGCCTCCCGACCATACCTGCCATCTCAGGACCTGTACAGAGATATTGCCAGCTCCTCAGGTAAAAAACCACAGCTCTACAACTCTCTGGCACACCAGCAACCAGTGTCAGTGTCTCAGGACACAAGTAGACTACCCACCCGCTCCTCAGGTGAGAGGCTGCACCTCTACAACCTTCTGGCACCACATTCTCCAGTGTCTCAGGACCTGCACAGAGCCCCTGCTGACTCCTTAGGTCAGAGGCTGTACTTCTCTGCCTGTTGCTGTCTGTTATACCCTCTTCACCCCACTGTCTTCAGGACCTGCATAAAGTGTCAACTGCTCCTCAGATCAGAAGCTACACCCCTGGCATCCAGGGAACCCCCCACTCTGCTAACTGGAGCAAGTGCCTTCTGGTGAGATCAGAGGCCACATCTTCCTTTAGTCTAGCTAGGATCACCTCAGCTTCCTCCCACACAAATGAGAACTGGATGACCCTAATTGAACTTCAAGAACCACCTAGTTGATCCAAAACCAGCCAAGCCCAGGTAATAGCAAACAGAGACCCAAACACCCACTAAATACCAGTGGGCTAGAAACTCACACCCAAAGTCACAACCGACACAAAGGATATGTAAGTCCCAACACAAAAATGCAAGAAATACAAAAAACCAAGACGAGTTTTGGGAGATGACTCAGTGGATAAACTGCATTCTTCACAAACAGAACTGGAGTTCAGAACCCCAGAACCCACATAAAATCCAGATGTTGCGGTGGCCCACCTCAGCATGTGGGAGGCAGAGACAGGGAATCCTGGGAGCATGTTTGCTAGCTAGGCTGGCTCAAATGCCGAGCTCCAAGTTCAACAGGAGACCCTGCCTCAGTATATAAGGTGGAAAATGACTGAGAAAAACATCAGACATCAACCTTGGGCCTCTGCATGCATGCACACAAATATGCACCTGCAAATACACATGTACCCAGGCACATGAACATGTATATGTTCATGTACAACACACACATATGGTTCCAAATAAAAGCTCGGCCAAAACTTGAGAAAAAGAATGGAAAAGGGCTACAGAGATGACTGGTTTTAAAAAAATATCCTATTTATCATTTTTTATTTTATTTTATGCGTATGAGTATATTGCCTGCATGTGTGTAAGGGCACCCATGTCATGCAATACCCATGGAGGTCAGAAGGTGGCATCAGATCCCCTAGAACTGGAGTTACAGATGGTTGTTAGCTGCAGTGTGAGTGCTGGGAATTGAACTTGGGTCCTCTGCAAGAGTATCTACTGCTGCTCTTCCAGAGGACCTGAGTTCAGTTATTAACACCCACATCAGGGTGTTCACAGTTGCCTGTAACCCCAGCTCCAGGGCAAACCCATATCTCTGTACTTCTTAGGCACCTGCACTCATGTGCATGCCCCCCATTCATATAATTAAAAATATAATAAATCTTTTTCTTGGTCTTTTTGAGACAGGGTCTCCTTGTAGCCCCAGGTGACCTGGAACTTGCTATGTAGACCAGATTGACCTTGATCTCACAGAGACCTGCCTGCTTCTGCCTATTGAGTTTTGGGATTAAAGGCATGCACCATCACACCTGGGTAAAATAAATCATTTAAAAAATTGAAAAGAACAGCTAAAAACATCTTCAAAGAATTCAAGGAAGGCATGAATAAGCTCTTGCATGAATTTAAAAAAGACAGAAATAAACTACTGTATGAATTCCAAGAGAAAACAAACAGCTGAATGAAACAAGTCAGTTCAGAATGTGGAAGTAGAATTTAGTCAAGAAATAGAATTGCTGAAGAAAATCCAAACTGAAATGAAGCTGGAAATGAAAGCTTAAATGAGTGGGCCTGGAGAGATGGCTCAGTGGTTAAGAGCACTGGCTGCTCTTACAGAGGACCTGGCTTTGGTTCCCAGCATCCACATGGCAGCTAACAACTGCCTGTAACTCCAGTTCCAGGGGATTCAATGCCCTCTTCTGGTCTTTTTGGGCATTTCATGACATGGGTGCACTTACATGCAGACAATATACTCATACACATAAAATAACAATGATAAAATATCTTAAAAATTCAATAAGTGAAAGAGTTCAGTGTAAAGCCTCACCAATATAACAGATCATGTGGAGGACAGAATATTCAATCTTGAAGATGAGGGAGAGAAACTGAATTATTCAATCAAAATATAACATTGCTTTTTTTTTTTGAGACAGGGTCTCCCTCTAGCCCCCAGCTGGCCTGGACCTCACTACGAGGACCAGGTTGGCCTCCAACTCACAGAGTTCAGCCTGCCTCTGCCTCTGCCGCTCTAGTACTGGGATTAAAGGCACGAACCACCACGCCTGGAGAAAATGATAGATTTAAAAAAATACACTAATGGAATATGTAAGATCTTTGGGATGCCATGAAAAGACCAAATCTACAAATTATGATCACAGAAGCATCGTCCCTCTGCCTAGTGTTCACAGTGCTGGCAGGTGCTGTGCAGCCTGTCAGGGAGAAAATCATTAATGATCTTACTTAGCTATATACAATGTGTGCTAAAATAATGACCTGCTGAGCGACATATGCCCCCTGGTTTGAGACTATTCTTGGGGGGAATCACTACTTTTTGATTGAATTTGAGATCTACCTCGTGGGAAGGAATACATGCTTGGTCCTCCAAACCTGGCCAAAAGCCTGTGGCTAGGGAGGTTGCAGGCTCTAGGGGGAATCTACTACTGCTGTTTGGCTAAATCAGACATGCATTTAAATTGCCTTCTGAATATTTATGTTTGTACGCATAGACTAGTACAACTCTCAGCCTCTTTTGGCAGTTGGTGACAGTCAAAGCTGAGACTCATAACTGATCAAAGTGCTGAGAAAAAGTGACTGTTCAGTGCTTAGCCCTAAACAGGACATCTGTGGCATCACCTCCCCAGGCCCAGAGAACACTGCAGAAGAGGGGGTAGAGAGACTGTGAGAGCCAGAGAGACTGTGAAGGGGTGCTGTGAAACACTGTCTTCTGGATCTGGCATGACAGTGCACACACACACACACACACACACACACACACACACACACACACCACGAAGTGGGAGAGGGACTAGTGTGGAGAAGGAGGTCAGTAGGAGTGGTGTGGGCAAGGGAGGACAATTAGGTGTGAATATAATCACAAAATCTTATATACAAGTGTGAAATGATAAAAATTAATATGAAAAGGGGCTGGAGAGATGACTCAGCAGTTAAGAGCACTGACTGCTCTTGCAGAGGTCCCGGGTTCGATTCCCAGCACTCACACGGCGGCTACGAACCATACTTAACTCCAGTTCCAGGGGAATCCGAAGCTCTCTTCTGACCTCCGTGGCATTGCACGACACGGGTGCATTCACATACATGTAGACAATACACACATACACATAAAATAAAAATAATAAAACATTAAAAAAATTAATATGAAAAAGAAATCAATAAATTTCAGGTTTTCCTCTAGTGACTAGAAAGACTTCATATATCATGGGGATCAAAACCCAATGCATTCCATATTTCAGCTTAAATTAAAAGTATGATGTTGGCACTGTACGTCTTTGGAAATGCCCTGGCTGGCTTTGGGAAGGTGCAACAGACAAGACCCAGGTGTGAGGCAGGTCCTGGCTGATGCTTGGCCTGTGGTTAGTATATGTTTTAGCTTGTGAATTCTGGCCACATCTGGGTGCCACATTATCTTTTATTTCTGCTTACTCTGTGGTTCTTCTTCTAAGAGTTCCAAAATACCTTAGCATCAATCCAGAGTTTTCTGGCCTTGCGTCATAAGTGCACATCTTCTAAAATATCAAAAAATTCTAAATTTCCCACCACTCGTGTTCCTAAAGAATTCTCAACCGAGGGCAACAGGTCTAGAACTTCAAATTGACCTGGTATCAAAGCTGAGTTGTGCTGGGCTTCAGGATGCCTCTTATGATCCCTGCCTCCACACTTTTGCATCTGACTCAAGGACTGTGTTCTTCAGCACAGAATGAACTTATGTTCGTTCATTCATTCATTCATTCATTCATTCATTCACTCACTCAGCAAATGTATATTTCACATAGTTCCAAGGAGTTTCCTGTGGATACAGTGTTTAGTACACCCCAGGCCTTGCTTTCACAAAACCTAAGGCCCAGGGGAGAAGACAGACTTGCACTAGTGCTCATCTCAAAGAAACTTAATTGAATGAAAGTATAACACATGAACAATTACTCATCATGATCCAAAAGCTGTTTTATCAAATCCTTATAGATTTCTGTGTATCAGTGTGTCTGGCATGTGTGTGTACAGGTGTGTGCACCTGGGTGTGTATGTGTGTATGTTGAATGTCTTCTATCACTTTCCACATAATTTTTTTGAGGATAGGGCCTCCTCCTAAACCTGGAATTCACCAACTGGCTAGACTGGATGGTCGTTGAATGTCCAGAAAACTCCCGCCTCCATTTCCCAGCACTGAGATTACAAGCACGTGCTGCCATGCCTGGCTTGTTTTACCTGGGTGCTGGGAAGCCTAACTCAAGTCCCCATCCTTGCACAGCAAGTGCTTTACCCATCGGGCCATCTCCCCAGTGCCATCCTTAAAGCTCTTGAAGAAAGAGATTATTACTAGTTCCAATTTGTGGATAAGGACCCTAAGACTCATAAACAGAATATTTCATGTGTCATGTGGCTCTTACATAGAGAATTCAGAATATGAACTAGAGATTGATGATAAATACCTTGCTACAAAAGGACACAGAATCATAGGCTCTAAGTTACCATATGGAAGGCAGCATTAGAGATTAAGGATAATTCATCACAACTTAGCTTTTGATAGGGCAAGGAATGCTTTAAAAGGACAGTAAATGAAAAGGATCAAAATTAATTACTAAAGATCAAGTCCATCCAGAACTAGGATGATGTCATCATTTTTTTTTAAAGTAGCAAAGTTCTCTGTGACTTAGAATTCTGTCAGGATCCTCAATAAGGATTTACAGACGAGCTGGCCAAATGTAGAGATTGGTATTCTTAAGGCAGGAGTTGGTTTTGGTAGATAAATCTATTTATTTGAAGAGTTCTCATATAAGAAGTCTTTTTATATATTTTAAATATCTGAAAAAAATTGACATATACTTTGTTAAATTTTATAAGAAAAATAGGTAATTCAATCTAATACTATAATAAACACAAAAATATAAACTGAGTTGGACTTGATTTTTCCTATTAAAATCTTATGGGAACTGAAAAGCTTTTACAAATAAGTAACTGGAAATACTTGTCAATTACACATCTGTAAACTGGACTTTTTAAGCCTTGGTGAAAGCCCAGGATGTACATGGTCCAAATTGTTCAATAATCTTTTGTATATTATTGCTGACTGAACTGAGGTCTGTTCTTTGCAACTAGTGACACGTTTACATATTTTGTGTTATTGTTAATACTGAGTTGTGAACCAGAGAGGGGTTAACTCTTTAATCAGGAATCTTTGTGTATTTTGTGGTTCTTTCTACTAAGAGTAGCATGTGTGTAATTAACACAGAAAAGTAAGTATCTCTTTTTTGTTTAAGTAAGTAAGTAAGTAAATAAATAAATAAAGAAAGAAAGAAAGAAAGAAAGAAATAGGGTTGGTTAGCATCTTGTGACTTTTCTGTTCACCTGGATAGATTCAGAGTCCAACACTGTACAATTGATACATGGGACAAGAATATCTCCCCTTTGTACTGCTGGTGCTGATATGACCATGATGGTGGCAGTAACAGGGAGATAAGCTTTGATGGCTGAGAAAGCCATGTTGGGGCTGGACCTCCAAGCACTCAAATAGAGCTCCTTGACTTTAGAAACTAGGAAGACCTTCTTTTTAAAGAAAAAGCTATGTATCACAGTCAGGGCAGCAGTAGCTGAGTTTCTAAACATTAAGAAGTTTTGGCTGGAGAAATTATTTAAATTTTGTTTTATTAGTTCTTTAATAAAAATTATTTTTGCCATATTAACTCCCTCTCCCCCATTTCCTCCCCAGTCCTACCCCCTTCCCTACCCAACTTTGTGTCCTTTTTAAAAAACCCATTGAGTTCAATTTGTGCTATTCATATACCCTTGTGTATGTGGCCAGCCACTGCAACATTGGCCTACTGGGGCCATACCCTTAAAGAAGATTGACTCTCCCTCTCCCAGCTACAGAAATCCCTGAACAGCAATAATGATGTCTTAGGCAGTGTGCAGTTCATATTTTGGAAGCATCAGCTAATCAAGAAATATCGCCGAGTGTTATAGCTCATGGCTTTAATATCAGCACTCTGGAGGCTGAGGCAGGAGAGCTCCATGAGATAGAGGCCAGCTGGTCTACAAAGCAGGTGCTTGGTCAGCTGGGACTATAGGGAGGCTTATTGGGTTGGTAGTTAATCAATAATCCAGCAGCTCAGCAGATTAAGTTTAGAATGCTGAGGAAGGTTCAAAGTGAGGTCTCATAGATTTTGCTTAGTATGGGAATTTCTGTGTGAGTATAAAATATGTGAAGTAAGTGTTTTCATTCTTTTCAGAGAGGGACACAATGAAATTAACCAGCTTGATTATGTTTGCACTTAATTTTGGACATGGTTTTCCCTCAGTTGTATTATTGCCCACTAAGATGACTCTATTCTACACATCACTACAT
This sequence comes from Nannospalax galili, assembly GCF_000622305.1. Lineage (NCBI taxonomy): Eukaryota > Metazoa > Chordata > Mammalia > Rodentia > Spalacidae > Nannospalax > Nannospalax galili. The sequence continues at coordinate 1,791,572 of NW_008337053.1, read as the reverse complement.
GAGAAATAATTGTTTCCCCCAAATGTTTTCCTTATCTGTTGTTAAACTGACCATTTACTACCTCTTTCTCTGATAGAATTAGAAAAGGGGAAGAGAGGGGCTGAGAAAGTTTCTCTTAGTTCTTATGCATATTTTGGGATGTTTCTAATGTGCTTTAAGGCTCCCACCTGTTTGCATCATTTTATCTGACTTCTGTTAGCGTTAGGTCATTCTAAGCCACCCCCACCTCCACTGAGGTTAGGCTATTTGATATTCAAATATCTCTTTTTATGATTCCTGTTGAAATATATCTACCTTTCCATTCTTGGAGATTTGTTCTAATACCTATGTCATCTCCTAACCTCTTTCTTTTTTTAATGTGTATGAGTGTTTTGCATGCATGTATGTATGTGCATCACATGCATGCCTGGTGCTTATAGAGGACGGGAGCAGGACCAGAGGAGGGGCTAGAAGAGGGTGTCAGAGCCTTTGGAACTGGAATTATAGATGCTTTTGAGCTGCCCTATTGGTTCTGGGAACAGAACCTGGGTCCTCAGCAAGAGCAACTAGTGCGGTTAACCATAGAACCATCTTCACAGCCCTTAACTTCTTTCTTGAAACCAAATTTTCTAATTCTCTATCTTTCCAACAAATGTGTCTAGAGATCTCATGCAGTTGTGTGGTGAACGGCGGGAATATGTAGAGTTGGATGCAGTATTCCCTGCAGAGGAAACTACCCCTTTTGGAAAGGCTCAGAAGAGAAATTGGAATGTTTGTGTTTTATGTAAATAGAGCTAAGAAAAGGGAAACCGAACATGTTTGATGATTCAAAAAGTAGTTTGACTTTGTTCCCAACATTTTGTTGTGAGGGACCTGTATTTAGTACTTGCATCACCTGGGCCACATCCTGAGAACGCTGTGTGGGGTTTGGCCTCCAAGAACTCAAACGGAGCTCCGTGGCTTTATGGCTGTTGGGCAGAATTGTGCCATGAGGGTGAGGCCAGATGTGGGCAGGCCTTGTAGCTGGGTGTAGCGAGCCAAAATGTTCAAGGCTGAATTTGTCTCCTTGTCAGCCTTTGCTTACGACAATGAAAATGATCAAATGAACCTCCTTTTCATATTGTTATTGGCAAGGACCGTGTAGCATGTTGTTTTTGCCCAAGGAACATTTTTTTTTTTTTTTTTTTTTAGTGGCCAAGTTTGAAGTTTGAGAAATTGAGTCTTGGGTCAAAAAACTGGAATAAGCTTTAAGGGCTTCTGTCAGCTTGTTATTTATGCAGGCTTTGCCGATGAGACCTACTCAGTTCAAGGTTATGTGAAACTCAGAAACAAAAATTACTGGTCAAGGAAAAGAAGATCACAAATTTTGAGAATTTAGGGAAAAATGTCTTCTGATGTACAACATTTTCCATACAACTTGAGCTAGTTGAAATCAGTTTTAAAATACTTTTTAATAAGTAAATAAGTTATAATGGGAGCTAACCACAGTCCAGCTACTTGGTCTAAGAAATGACCTTGTCCAGGTTATTTGTCTCATTGAAATCCCCTGCTAGCTGCCTCTCATTTAGCAGGGGATGTCTGGGAAGCCCCAGTGAGTGACGGAATAGGGTTCTTTAGGCCAGAATTTTGGTGTGTTAGGAAATGGTGGAAAAAAGGTCAGAGAAGTCCTGAGGCTGTCTCTTATTTGTCCCAGTGTTTTGTCTTTGATTTTTAAATGTGAACACCCTGGTTGGTCAGGAGTGATCAGACCACTTGAAATACAACTGCTATTACAACTATGGGCTTTAAAAGGAAAACTTAGCATTCTGGGAAGAAAGGGAACCCATGTAAGAAGTCTCTTTAGTTTCAGAAGTTGACGTGGAGAGAAGATGGGGCCAGCATCTACTGCAGTTCAGACCTTAAATATCACATCTCATGTAAAGACTTAGTGTCCAGCTCAGCACCATTGGGAGGTGGTAGAAACTTTAAGATGTGTGACATAGTGGGAGGTTTTTAGGTTACTAGCAGTGTGCCCTTGATGGGGATTATAAGACCCTTTTCTTATTTTTCTTTCTTGCTCCAGCCATGAGCCAAATGGCTTTGCTCCATCACTCACTTCTACGATGTGTGCCACCATAGACCAAAGTATCTGGGCCTCTTGGTTGTGGCTGGAGATCTCCAAAGCTGTGAACCCAAACCATTTTATGTCTCAGGTTTTTATGACAGCGATGAAGAGCTGACCAAGATAGAATCACATAGAATTCCTGTCTTAGCTGGTTTCCTGCCACTGGTGCTAGAGATACGCTCGCTCCCCCTTTAATTCCCAAACTGCCTTTTGGGATTCTGATCTTAAAATGAATTTTACTACCTCTAAGACAGCAAATTTTACAACTTATGACTCCTTTCCATCGCTCTTTCCCTGTCACCGTCCCTTCTTCTCTCCCTTCTTTTTCCATGTGTTCTTTCATGCCTTTCTGTTTACACGTTGCTTATAAAATATAGCCCCATTTGTTTGTGATGCAAATCAATCGAACAGTCAGATTTTGTGAACGGTTCCATAAAAGATTATTTTTCTTTTCTTTTTCTATCTAGGCAGCTCCCACCCTAAATGTGTATATTCTGTTTGAAATTATGGATAGACTGGGTCGATTCATTGATTTGGAATGGGCATGCTGTTGGCTTTGAATGAGCTTGGAATTAAGAAAAAAACTAGAAACATCTTCTGGCTAGTTGGGGCAAGTTATGTGGTGCCTTTGAGAGTCCCCAGAACTCCGAATCTAATCAAGATAAGAGGCACAGAACAGCTGAAAAGAATCGCATGCATTTCAAGCACATGGGCAAACAAGGCCCAGGTTTCTTTGGGGTGTGGTATGCTAGGCACCCCCTGCCCCCGTTAATCCTTATTATGAGCCTAGAAAGCTGATTAACTTTTGTTGTAAAATGGAGTATGCTATCTCACCATGTGCAATAGTTCACTTTAAAAGAAAAATGTGGACAGTTATCATTTTATACTTGCAAAAGTCACTTGCTACAAGCTGGAAGTAAAGATAAGTGATTTAAAAAAATTATTTTTAAGAACAAAACTTGCAATAGTCTGTGGTCTCTGTTCTTATTTGGATGGTACAGAAAATCATGTTTCAATACGTGTTTGGTGGGCTTCTGTGTTGGTGCATCCCGGCACAGTAATGTATGCATAACAGCACACTTTTTAAAAGCGCGGTAAAGCAGGACTATGGGCTTCTAAAGTCAGTTTGTGAGGAGTCTAAAGAGGTTTGATTTTTATTTTCTAGGGATCGTGGTCTGCGAGGCGCCTAACAACAAATTAGATAAATTCACTGGAGTCCTTTCTTGGAAGGAGAGTAAGCACACCCTCAGCAACCAGAAGATAATACTGAGGGGCTGTGTCCTGAGAAATACCGGCTGGTGTTTTGGAATGGTTCTTTTTGCAGGTACAGCTTATGGCCCAGGGCCAGCTCTATGTGATGGAAGTGATTCCTTCCTTCAATCACTTCCATATAGTTCATGGTTTTCCATGATGTGTACATTGATGTGTACAGCATGATGTGTACATGATGTGTTCATTGAGTGTCAGGTGCTGCTCCTGAGTTGATTTCAGAGGGTTGTGTATCAAAAGAAGATACTCGTGCTCTGAATATAATCTGTGGGGCCCCAGAGTATGCGAACCACTCACATCCTGAACTCATTCTAAGGATACGGGGGCCTTCGGTATCCAGTGGTATCTCCACACCTACTGTTTAATCTCTCTATTTAGCCAAATCACAGTCATCCTTGTTGTTTTAAGTCAACCTGCCTTTAAAACCAAGGCTAAATATGAGTTAAAGAGCTTCCCTCACACTGCTGCTCATGTCACAGGCAAAGGTCAGGAGGGTCTTTGAGAAAGCCCTCTTGGAGAGCAATCATTTTTGTTTGTGAACAGGACAGGTGGATCTGGAAAGGCTGTGCCTGAGGTAGAGGCAGGGAGAGGGATCTTCCCCCTCCCTTTGCCTGCCATTTTTATTTTCTTTATCTCTGTGGTCGTCCCCTCCCAGGAAACTTTCAGTAGCATCATTTCATGAAGCCACTTGAATCAAACTCAGTTTCATTTTCCAGCCTTGATTAAAAAACCCTGTTTATTGTGACACCAAATTAAGATGGGTTTTGAGCCTGCTTATTATGTGCTTAATTAAAATTGGAATGTTTTTCCTAATTGACTTTCCTTAACAACAATAGAATGTTAATTAGAGACTCGAAGCGTTCCAAAGCTAGAAACAGCCCTTCCAATCATGTGGCGTTAGCGATGCTTTTGTTCTTGGCGCATCACCACTAGTAAAGGTCTGGAAAAGCTCTAGAAATCAAACATCGGAGGTTGAACCTAGTTTCATGGTTCTTTCGTCAGGTGATTTTATTCTTTAGTCAGGAAAATGAAGCTACAATTACTGATTTCTTTATTTTCATCTTTCTTGCAAAAGTAAAGAGTCAAACTAATCCATAAACTTCCTTTGCTTTTTAGTTACTAATAGGGGGATTAAAGACCTCCCTATCGTTCTCCCTTTCTGAAGGTCTTCTGGGAAATACCCACCTGGTTTGTGCCTTGTCATCACAGAAATGGGGATGCGTCATCCCAGGGATGGACCACGGTCCAAAATTTATTTCGTTTGTATATTCTTGTTTGGAATGATTAATTCGAGATTCCATGTTATGCTAGGACAGCTGCTGAGAGCTGCTCAGGGAGGCAAGGTTCTCCTTCTTAAAATTGTATCTGTGGGAATATTGTCTTATACAAATGGAAGATGGTGGTAAAGTTGAACAGTTCACAGAACAGGGGTCAGGTAGACCTGGGTTCAGGTATTTTTTTACTGGTTTTAGGACTCTAATCCTTGCTCTAGGACTTCCTAGGCTTTTCTTCCTCTGCAGTAACATGGGGTAATGATGAACACATTAGAGTATATCGCAAAGGTGCAGAGAGATGATGCATATGGGAGAGGACGCTTGGCATTGTTTTCTATGCCTACCTCTCAATTATTTCACCAACAATTCAGAGTACCCTGTCAGCTCCATGGACTGAGCTGGGGAAACTTACTGCTCTCTATACTTTGGTGGGGGGTTGGGGAGAGGGAGCTCTCCTTTTGAGATATGTCTTGGATGTTCATTTTCAGAGCATATTTGTCAGGTGGTTATTTGTAAAGAAGAAAATGTCTGCACTGACTTTAGTTAACAGAGAGCTCAGCTAGAATAATGGCAAACAGAGAACTCCATGGCTGTTTTTGTCCATGTCAGAGCTTGACAAGTAGGTAGCTCAAGTCCTAAGACTTGAGGTATTTGATTAGGGAACTAGTTTTACATGAGTACTTAGGTCTTGCGAAAATCGAATCCAAACTTATTAACTCTTTTTTTTTTTTTTTTTACTATCACTATAGTTAATTTTAATGTGTGGTCTTCTATAGAAGTCTATTATACAGAGAGAGAGAGAGAGAGAGAGAGAGATTAACTTTTCCTTGAATGTGTCATGCCATTGCTGTAGGGTATGTTGGCTGCTTACTAGAATATCAAATAGTAGGAATTATGCCCCCAAAACGTCTCCCAGTGTTAAGGTAATCTTTCAAAGTTACCCAGAAAGCAAATTTGCATCTTGGATTTAAATCAATTTGGTTCTGAATCTGAAAGCCATAGAATTCCTGCACCAAAAAAAAACCAAACAAAAAAACGCCCCAAAACAATAGTGCTGTTATTGTTTTCTAAATTGATATCTGATTTTATTAAGTCATTCATAGAATAAAGTCAGAAATACATATAGGAGAAAATCATAGATTTAAAAATAAATGGATAACACAAGATTAGACAGTAGCTTTTTTCTATTGTCACAAAGTAAAATTGTCAATGAAGACTACATGACCCAACACTGCTACACAGATTTAAGTTTTCATGCTGTCCTTTGACTATACATATTCATGTAGAAATTTTAACAGGAACTTTTGAGAGTGCCAGATGATTAAAAGAGACATAGTTTCACATTTGGCTAGCTGTAAATTCATACAAAACTTTTGTAATGCACGTATAAACTATAGTCCCTAATTTTATTTATCATCAGTGAAGTTGCTGAATTCCTTAATTCCTGCTGTAGTTTTCTACAGCTTCTGCCAATGCCTTGCAGCTTTGTTCGATTCCACTTGGAGCCCTCCTCCTCCTAGCTGTGGCAGGATTAGTCCTCATAGTCTGGAAGGTCACTACAACAGTAGTTCTGGCAGCTGCTGCAAGCTCTGTAGATGATGACCAGGTGGTAAAACCCTGGCACAAACATCAGGACACCCACAATCAGGACGGCAATGGCTCGGCTGGCCCCCATGTGACTGAGGTAACCCGTCAGCAGAAAACATCTGGTCAGGATGAGAGTGGTTCCAATCAAAAACTGCAAGGTGGCACAGATGACTGTCTTGTAAAGAATATTAGCAGGACTTTTCTTTGAGAAGTGAGATCTCATGACACCTGGTCTTCTTTTTGATTTAAGGCTAGCTTCAGCAGATCAGATTCCTTTCCTGAAGTTTAGTGTCCTGGGTCAGTGCTGGAGAGTTTCTGGTGCTCACTTTGCTCCTGGGGATCCCAGCGCTACGTTGGTACAAGTGATGTACCATCACCACCAGAGTGGATGGGACTTCGCCAGCTGCCCAGTGGTGTGCAGTGTCTGGGTTGCCCATGGATGCCCGCGAGAGTTTGCCCAGTGTTTTTATCCCATCTGCCTCCACCTGATTAACTGCTTCTGGAAGACTCATTTTTTTTATGGAATCAATTTTTAAACCTTCAAAACCATGATTATTTTGATGATACAAACATAATATCTGATATTACATTTGTATAGTTTGGGATATATTTGTTTTCTTAGGGCAAGTCCAGTAAATATCCTAATTCTGTTATAATTACCAGATTGAGTTGATGAGATTAAAGTAAATTTTCCTCAGGCAATTTCATAGAATTCCACTTTCTCTCTAGCTTCTCTCTTCAGTTCCTTTAAGAAGTAACTCTTCTTTTTATATTTCAATTCTAGTTGTTTAGCTGTTTAGAAATGTGTAAGAAATATAGTTCATAGGCATGGTTTGCTTTATAAACTTCTAATTTTTTAGAGTGCAACACACATGGACATCTCGCCATGCTTCTTTGCTGGTGGCTTTCCTTTTGGTCAAGAGGGGAACAAGGCTTGTTTCTGAGGGTAGGAAGCATACTTACTTAAGGAGTCTGTGGAGTCACTGTCATCCTGGCACATATAAAGAGTCTGTGCTGGCCATCATTTATTTGCCCCTCTGAGTCTGCTCTCAGCATTTTCTAACCTTCTCTTTGCCTTGGAAGATAATGTGTTTGATGTTAATAGGTTTCCTTAATCTTTGGCTTCTGTCTTGAGGATTCTTGGGAAGAAATCAAAATGAGATCAAAGATTAAATTCAGGGGCTGGAGAGATGACTCAGCGGTTAAGAACACAGACTGTTCTTGTAGAAGACCCAGGTTCAAATTCTAGCACCCACATGGCAGCTAACAACTGCCCATAACTCTAGTTCCAGGGGATCCCACAGCCTCTTCTGTCCTCCATGGGCATTGCACAACATGAGTGTACTTACCTACATGTAGGCATAACACTCATACACATAAAATAAAAATAATAAATAAAAATATTTTAAAAAGAGATTAAATTAATCAAATCTATATCCCTATACAGTTGTTTCAGATTGGTTTGGTCTCTACACATAAAGACACTCTTCTTGTAAAGGTTGGAAACTTTGCAGCCTTTTCTTTAGAACCCACTAATTACTCCTTCCCTGCATCCCTCTGGTTTAGGTGGAGAAAGAGCATGATTGTTGTTAAACACTAGTCTTTTCTTCCCATGTACTCCCACACTTTTGTAAAGAGTTCCTACATAAACTCTTCTATAATTATCCTTAATTTCTGTTAGGATCCTGAATGAGGCACACTATTAACTATAGATTGGTAGACTGTCTCATGTAGTTTACAAATAATATTTAAGGGCAAGAGCTTTACAGTTAGATATGTTGAGGTTTTAAATTCTGTTTCTTGCAGTTATAGGGTGAGAAGTCTCAGGAAAGTTAAAACCTTTAGGCTTCAGTTTCATTATTAGAAAATTGAAGATGATTGTGCTTTATTTATTGGCTTACAAGAATTAGCTGATATGATAGATTAAAATTACATTTGCACATTGCCCAAAATATAACAGGTATTCAATAAATTAGTCAATGCACTAGAAGTTTAATTATTTACTGAATTCTAAGTACATCCTTCTTATTGATTGGGGATTAAAATGTAGAAAAAAAGTCATATTCATTCTCTTTACTCATGTGATTTTTAGACTTGTGGTAGAGTATATTAATCTCAAATAATGTGAATATATAGTCCAAACATAAATAAGTGCTGAAGGAAAGAGCATGTACTCACAGTAGACTATAACTAAGGAGGATGATTAGACCTCAGCTTTATTGAAAGCTTTCCTGTGCGGAGATTTATATACCAATAAAAATAGAAATGAAGACTTAGGAAAGGAGAAGGAGATAAAGAGTGTTGGTGAGGCAAAGAGCTAGCTAGCCCAAAGGCACATCATGGCCTAAAGCCTTGTGGCATAAGTGAGTTCAAAAAAACTTTCAGAGGGCTGATGGGGGGGGCACTAAAAGCACAGAAGATAGTCATGGACATATGATGAGATTCATAGAAGTCTGGACCATGCAGAACTTTGTGGTTTATACCCAGAATTTTTATGTTTATTCTAAGAGCTAGTACAAGTGTTTAAGAGGCAGGGTATGTGTATTAAATGTGAGGGGTAGATTCTTGTCTACAATATATGTTATATTTGTAAAGAACAAGTTCTTGAAAGAGTGCACAATTGGAGTATGAGGCCCAGGAAAAATATTGACTGTAATTCAGGAACAGTGGATATATAGAAACAAAGTTACCAGGCTTTTACAGCTGAGGGATGATATTTTAGATTAGGATGTGCACTATGAAAATTGAAAGAGATAGAAAATCAAAAGCTTCTTTAAAAGTTAAGTTGAAAAGCCTTGCTGAGCAGATTTAGAGATGTGGATGGGACATGTTATCAACTACGACTCTTAGGTATCTCCCAGGCTTCACAGTTGGATGGTACCATTCATTGAGATAGGGACCCTGGCTGGTATGAGATCATGAGCTAGGCTGGCCAAGGTCACTTGAAAGACCTCAGATCTAGGTAGAGATGTCATATAGGTAGCTAAATATATGGGTTTAAACATAAAGGCTTATAGCTCATAGGCACAGTGTGAGCTGGAGATATACACATGGTATATAGATACTAAACTTATGGCCACAAGTGAGACGACCCATGGAAGGCGGAGTGAATAAGCCAAGAGGATGAGACTTAGTCTCTAACAGTTGGTAGAGAATTATAGATGACAGATAGGAGCTACCAAACAAGCAGGAGGAAAATCAAGGGAGCACTGTAAGACAGAAGTAGAGGGAAGATCATGTTTCAAAAGTATCGAATAGTCAACAGTGTCAAAGACAGCCAAGAGGCCAAGAAGTCCTGGAAGACATTGGTGATCATTGCCAGAGCCTTTGGTCCTGAGCTAGTCTGAGGAGTGAGTAGGAGATGAAGAAGTAGGGTGTTGAGGATACAAAATTCTTTCAAGATTTTGACTATGAGGGGCAGAAGAGATAAATATCTAAGCATCTCCCTGGTACTTAAATCAGTGCTTACCAACCCATAAAGGAGGTTATTTT
>NW_008337053.1:1767933-1781749 GCF_000622305.1 Nannospalax galili | reverse complement strand
ACTGGAGTTTTATGTTTTTGGTTTTTAGTATGAAAAATATTTCTCACCAACAATGTTCATTTGACTTTAAAAATGATTCTGATAAAATGTGGGTGGTCTTTTCGAACATAATGTTTTTTATTTATTCTTTGAGAATTTTACACGTGTTCAATGTATTTAGCTCATCCACTCCCTATTCCCTCTTTCCAATTCCTTCTGGACACCCATCAGCAGGTCCCCTCCAGCTTCAAGTCCTCTTTTTCTTCTTCTTCAAATAACCAGCCAAGTCCAATTTGTGCTGCTGATATCAGCATGGTTTGGGGGCCATCCACTGGACTAAAGACAATCTACAGGTGGCCACACCCTAAAGGAAAATGACTCTCCTAGCTCTTTGGTTTTTTTGTGGGGGAGAGGCTCCCGAGGCCCTCCCCCTTCCACACTGACTTGTTTGACTTGCTTGATACTGTGCAGGTCTTTTGCAGGTAACCTCAGCTGCTGTGAGTTCTGAGCGCAATAGCCATTTCAAATCCAGAAGACAGCATTTCACAACACTTCTTCCCATCCTCCAGCTTTTACATTCTTTCTTCCCAGTCTTCTGCAATGTTCACTGACCTTTGGGGAGTGGAGGTTGTTGACATGGATATATCATTTAGGGCTGAACATGTATCAGTCACTTATTTTCAGCACACTGATCAGTTGAGTCTCTGCATTAACTGTTACCCACTGCAAAAACAAAGCTTCTCTGACCAAAGTTGAGAGCAACACTAATCTAGGGGAATAAACGTAAATATTTCGAAGGCAGTCTGACAACATGACTTTTAGTAAAATAACAATAGTGTTCCCACCACTCCCGAAGGCCCAAGACATCTCTAGCCATAGGATTTTGACAGTCCAGGTATGAATTCCCTCCTGAGGAGCACCTTAAAATCCACAAAAAAGGCAGTCAGTTACCCTCACAACAGTCATTCCACTATTGCACCAATGGACACATCTTACCGACACAGCACTTAACAATAACCTGTAGCTGGGTAAGACTACTGATATCTTTTCTCCCCCACCAACCCATAGAATGCCTTCTAACACTAGGTAAGGTAGCCAACAAGAAAGAAGTTTTCCAGTCAAAGTGTGACATGGTGCCTTCAGCAATAGGGTCTTACCATCTAGTTATGATGGTCAACCAAAATCAGTGCAATAGCCCATGTTGTTTTGGGTGCCTCTGGGATCTTGCTGATCAATAAATCATAGGAAGGTATCTCATGCCTGGCATTGCAATTTTCATTTAATGACTCATGACTTCTGGGAGCAGTATTGCCCAATCATACAGGGTACCTCCATTCAATTCCTTTTTTTTTTTTGTCTTTTGAGACAGGGTCTCCCTGTAGCCCGAGCTACCCTGGAACTCACTATGTAGACCAGACTGGCCTTGAACTCCCAGAGATCCGCCTGCCTCTGCCTCCCGAGTGCTGGGATTAAAGGCGTGCACCACCACGCCTGGCCAAATTCCCTTTTTAAAGAAAAATATGATTTGACAGCCTCTTTTTAAAAAGCATTTCTTTACATTCAATTTCTCATTCACCATTGATTTGTGTGTGTAATGCATGTGTGGAGATCAGAGGATAACCTCTGCTGGTTGGCTCTCTTGTTCCACCATATGGGTCCTGGGCATTGAACTCAGGTCATCATAGTTGGAGGCAAGTACTTTTACTTAGTGAGCCATCACTGTGGCCAAACTTTCTTTTTTCATTATATGAAACATGTATTTGTTTGTTGTTATGTTATTGCATTTTTATTTCATTTCTAGGTTTATTATTTTTTATCAGCTGTATTCTTATAAAATATTTTATTTATTGTTCTTATTTTGTGCATATGTGTATTACCTGCATGTGTGTAAGCGCACCTATGCTGTGCAATGCCTGCGGAGGTCAGAAGAGGGCATCAGATCCCCCTGGAACTGGAGCTACAGACAGTTGTTAGCTGCCATGTGGGTGCTGAGAACTGACCTGGGTCTTCTGCAAGAGCACCCAGTGCTTTGAAATATGGAGCCATCTCTCCAGCCCCCTCAGCTGTACTCTTTCAGTTGAAGTATTTACTCTATTCGAGCAGAACTTGAAGGTGGTAGAACAGAGTGTGCAGTTCAGAAAATAATTTCTCAGTCCAGGAGCTCAGGGTAGCTGGTGTGAGCTCTGTATGGTTTCCTGAGCAGACTTTCACCTGTGAGCATAACTACAGCTCTTTGATATTACTATTATGCAAATGTCATACTAGCCAATTAATAACAGTGACCCCTTTAGACTTCAACAACTGTTGGATTATAAATGACCAAGGATATTATGGACTATACTAGGAGTTTAGTTAATAAGATCAGGCGTGGGCAGGAAATATGGTAGGTATTTATAAGGGTTAAATACTAGGTCAAATATGGAAAGAAAAAAATACCTGAGAGGGATCTGAGAGGGAAATTGGCATGTTGTTAAGGGCCACAGATTTTAGAGATTGTTAAATTTATAGAAGATTAAATTAATAGGTCAAAGAAGAGGGGATAAGAATGCGGGAAAAGGGAAAGGTGTTGAAATAAGAGTGTGGAGTGTGTGGGGTGCAGCTGAAGACTGCAGTAAAGTCTGTTACAGTACAGCGGTGAGAAGCATAAACAGCGGTCCTAAAACCTAACTGAGCACTATACAAACAGAAGGAAAACCACCATGAGACCTATGTGCAAGAGTCAAGACTAATAGAAAATAAGAACTAAAAAGAATGCCTTACGGAGTGATTTGCTGGTATATGTGTGCTGAGTTGAGAGGTGAGGTTCTTAGATCCCTCTGCCTCTAGCAAGCTCCATGTGGTGCTGTGGTGCCAGAGGGGCCAGAGGGGCCTTTGGTCTCTGCAGCCTCAGTGTTCTTAGGGTTCTGGCATGGGAGAAAGGGGGGTTTTAAGTCCTTTCCTGGCATTTCCCTTGGACCCTTGCATTCCACTGTGGCCTTTCTGCTCCTGCATGTCGGTGTGTGAGGGCCCCTGTGTGTGAGGAACGGCTCTTCCCTTGAAGTCCACTGCTCCTTCCTGGGCAGCTTTACTGGTGGTACAGACTGGAGAGGGCTCCATCTGGACTGTGATTCTCAGCCAGCCTGCCTTTGGTGGCTAGGACTAGGACACTGGGGTGAAGTCTCCCACTCAAGAAAACAGATTTTTCTGAGATCCCAATCTTTTAAGTAAAAGAAAGTTTTTTGTTTTTTTTTTTTAAGAATGTATCCCATCCCTAATTTCTAAAGTGTTACATAATTTCATGTGTGCCTGCCTCCCTCTTTCCCTTAGTTTCCTCTTCTTCATATGTTAAATGGCTGAATGGATAAAAATGGGAAGACAATGAGGAGCAGGAGTGTTCTGGAAGTTCTATATACTTTAAAGGACTACCCCTATTTAGCATTTCCTCTGCCTATAAGGAATTTCATTAGTGATATAATAGGTGGGCTTTGTTTATTGTATATTAACTCAAGTCTAAAGCAGTTAATACATGGTAAGGGTGAGGGCAACAGAGTGAGATTATGATGAGCTTTCAGGAAGTGGGAAGAGAGCTGGGGGCAGGGAAGGGAAGGCTAGTGTTTATCCAGGTTGTCCATAGTCCAAGCATTTGTGTTTGGAAAACAAGGGGATCCTGGATAGAAGGGTGGATGGACGTGGTCACTGCATGTATGGAAATATCACAGTGAGGCTCACTAATTTGTATGATTAAACACCTTTTCAAGATGGTTAGTAAACATACCAGGAGATAACAAAACAATCCTCATAAAAATTATGTATTATATAGGGCATGTATAATCCAAATAAAGTATTAACTTTCTGATGTATATTTTAGGCTTTTCAGACTCTTTTGGGAAGCTAATTGTGAACTTTATTTTTAAATTTTTAATTGAATTTTGTGTATTTAATACAGAACATCTTAATCATCTTTATACCCCCTTACCCCATTGATACCTCCAATGACATACATTCTGTCATTTGTGTTAAGGCCTATCATATCACATTACTGTCCCCAGAAGTCCCTCAGTGCAAGTTCATCCACTGTGGTCTAGTCAACCTGTCTAGAGCCCCTCCCTTAAAGGTGATCAACTCTTCCTCACCCAGCAGTAATCAGCTGCCAATAATTCTTCAAGTAAGATTGTGGCCTGTTATCCATTTCCATAGTTCTGTGCTGGATTTTTGCCTGCTTGGGTTTGCATGGGTCTTGTACATGCTGAGACCATTGCTGTAGGTTCATATGAGCAAGGTTCCAGAAGCCTGTAGGACTCTATTTCCGTATGGTCATGCACCTTTTCCCTGGCTCTTATAATTCCTGTCCCCTCTTCCACAAAGGTTCCTGAGCCCTGGGTGGGTGGAGTTTAATGTAGGCGTCCTGTCCAAGGACCCACGCTCTGCAGACACTTATTCTCTGTGTTTTGGCCATCTGTGACCTTTTGTATTCCTAGCTGTCTGTTGCATGAGGGAGCTTCATTGATGAGAATTGAAAGATGCATTAGTGTACTCTTTACCCCTTGTTCTAGGTTCCATGAACCTTAGGTGTAGAGGTTGCATTGTAGATGTGCCACTTAGGCTTGGGCTATTCACAGAAAATCTCTGTATATGACCAGTTGTGGAACTCTGTAATAATCTCCATCTGTTGCAAAAGGAGCTTCTTTGATGAGTGGTGACTGGCATACTTGTCTGTAAATATAAGGATCTATATTTTGCGCATAGTAAGAAATTACAGTTGTCTAGGGATGTGACAAATTTGGGTTTTCTCTAAGTTCTATGACCTCTCCAGCCATGTATATTTGGCTGTATTTACAGTACCACCCATGAGTTCCCTCCCATCAAGTGGGATTTAAGTCCTATTGGGTAGCTGTTGATTATCCCCAAGATAAAAGTGCCACTACTGCACCAATGTCATTTGCTGTGCTGGTCATTGATGTGGTTTTTAGACTTTAAAGCTGGGGCTGGGACATCAATTGATGTTCTCCCTTAGCAGCTTGCACAGTGCTCTCCACAATTATGAGAGTTAGCCTTCAGGGGAGGTGGCTTCCAGGTCAATTCCAGCTCCATTACTCCAAGTCCTTTGTCTGAACTATATCCTTTCTTCAACTTCTGGGAGGCAATTAAGGGCTGTGGCAATAGTCTGCAAAATTTTGGGAGTCTCCTGGACTACCCTGGCCAACAACTCAAAGGAAGGCTTCTCCCGCCTGGCACTGTTTCTTGTTATGTAGCCTTCAGCTATACTCATGTAGAGATATTGTATGGGTAGTTTTTCAGTAGGTTTTTGGATTAATACAATCCCCTCTGTTCTTTTACACTAGCCAGACAGTATTTATCTCGCCTTTTCCCTGTCTAACCATCCCTCCACACCATCCCCCTTTAAAGTATCCCCCCATTTTCTCCATTTCTCCCTTGATAATACCTGTCTCCTATGGTCCCGCCTCTCTTCAGGAACTTGATTTCTTTTAACCTTTCAATTTCTGATCTGTGTGTTCTGAATTGTATTTGTTACTGCATTATTTTTAATATTTCCAAATTATTCCTTCCTTTTATTGACTTGGTTATCATTAACTGCTTCAAACTAGAAGCACACTAGAAACATGTAGATTTTTTAAAACAATGGCATCTGTTGTCTCTTTCTGCAAAGTTCTATCTGGGCTGACCTTATTCTATGGAGGCCAATTCTTGAACAATTTCCAGAATTCTAAGTCGCTAGTTAAGAATATGTATATCTTAATGACCATTGCTGTAGCAATATTAAATTACTTTTAATGATATATCTTCCCTTTTAGAAACATTGATCTGAGAAAGAAGTATTGATATACTAATAGTAATCATATTACATAATCTGTTTCAAAATTGTTACTTTTGCTTAATGTATATTTTTATGCATTTCATATTTAACATCTTGATCACTTTTTTTAAAGTTATTATTTTTATTTTATGTGTATGAGTGTATTGCCTACAGCTATGTAAGTGCACCCATGCCATGCAGTGCCCCCAGTGGTCAGAAGAGGGTGTTGGATCCCCTGGAACTGGAGTTATGGATGGTGGTGTTAACCACCATGTAGGTGCTGGGAATCAAACCTAGGTCCTCTGCAAGAGCAGTCAGTGCTCTTAACCACTGAGCCATCTCTCCAGTCCCCCCATCTTAATCATCTTTATCCCCCTTCCCCATTGGCACTCCCTATACCCTCACTGGATTTCATGTATTCTGTCAGATAAGTTAAGGCGTATTGTGTTGTTAGTGTATTCAGACATCCCCCAGTGCCAGTTCATTCACTGGTGTCTAGTCAGTCTATCTAAAGTATCTTCCTTAAAGAATATCAACCCTCTCTCACCCAGCTGTAATCAGCTGCCAATAGTCCTTTGACTAAGGTTGGGGGCCTGTTTCTCATTTCCAGAGTTCTATGCTGGATTTTTGTCTAATTGAGTTTGCATGGGTCTTAATGCATGCTGACACCATTGTTGTAAGTTCATGTGAGCAATGTGTCCCAGGAGCCCGGAAAACTCTTGTTTCCTTATGGTCATTTACCTCCTCCCTGGCTCTTCCAATCTTTCTGCCCCCTCTTCCACAATGGTCCCTGAGCCCTGAGTGGGTGAAGTTTAATATAGGAGTTCTGTCTAGGGACCCATACTCTTCAGACTCTCTACACTTTGGCCATTTGTGGCCCTTTGTGTTCATTGCCCTCTGTTGCATGAGCAAGCTTTGTTGATGAGAGTTGAGAGATGCATTAATATTCTTTCTACCCCTGTTCCACTATGTTCTGTGAGCCTTAGGCATAGAGGTTCTGTTACTGGTGTGTCACTTAGGGTTGGGCATCTCACAGACACTTATTTTCTGTGTGTGACCTGTTGTGGAACTATATAATAGTCTCCATCTGCTGCAAAAGAAACTTCTGTGATGAGTGGTGACTGGCATACTTGTCTGTAAATATAAGGATCCATACGTAGCATATAGTAAGAAATTACGTTTGTCTAGGGATGTGAAAGACTTAGGGTTTTCTCTAAGATCTATGACCTCTCCAGGCATGTGTATTTGACTGTTTACAGTGCCACACATGAGTTCCCTCTCATTAAGTGGACTTTAAGGCACTTGACTTGGACCAATGGAGCTGGAACTGACCAGGAAGCCTCCTCCCTGAAGACTAGCTCTCATAATTTTGGTGGACACTATGCAAGTTGCTAGGGAAGAAAAGCAATCAATGGTCCAATCTACCTCTAAAGTCTAGTAACTGCAACAATGACCAGCACAGCAAACTATAGTGGTGCAGTAGTTTAGGGATAATCAACAGCTACCCAATTGAACTTAAAATTTGTTACTTATTTTGCAGGTCCTGACACTAAACTAATGCAGAACAGTGGTAAGACAAAGTTTAAAAGGACAAGCATCGACAAGTTGATGAATACTCTAGTCCTATGGGTAAGTTACTGTAGCAAAACTAGGGAGTACTGCTAACCATTGCTGTCTTAATATACTTCATGTGCTCTTCTGGGAATTCTTTTAGAAGCCCGTGATCGCCTATGAAACCTTTGTTTGGGCATTTTATACTTGGGGTGTTTGCTGATTTCTTTTCCCTGGATTATGATGTACCGTTGCCAGTGGTAGGAGTGAATGTGAGAGGTAGGTTAGTGTTTGTGTTAGTTCTCCACATTTAAAGGATTTGTGTTTGGAAACTAAACAGTTCTTGAGATAGTATAGTGCTTTGTTGATTTATCGCTGTCCAAATCCTCACTAAGTCGATGTGGGCAGGGCTGGCTTCACTGGCCTGGGACCTGTGCAGGTACAAATGGCTCCATACTCAGGAAGGCCGGACGTGTGGTCTGTTGAGCTACTGTTGTGTAGAAATTCTAAATAATTCTTGAACAAGGAATTTTGTGTTTTCATTTTGCACTAGACCCTACAATTTGAAAAAAGTTATTTATTTATTTTACATGTATGAGTGTATTGCCTACATGTAAGTAAGTGCATCCATGTTGTGACACAGAGGTCAGAAGAGGGCATCAGAGCCCCTGGAACTGGAGTTATGGGTGGTTGTTACCCACCATGTGTTTGCTGGGATTCAAAGCCAGGTCCTCTGCAAGAGCAGCCAGTGCGCTTAACTGCTGAGCCATCGCTCCTGTTCCCCCTTGCAAATTTTGTAGCTGATTGTTTTTGTTTTTTAAATGAAACCTTGAGGCCTAAATCAGAACTTCTTCACAGGGGCACACGGGCTTCATGAGTTCTGTTCTCTTTCTCTGGTGAATCTTCTATTTTCTCCCTTATATTTTATAAAAAGTATTTTCTCTACCATCTGTTTACCCCAAACATGTATTTCTCATATTCTATCCTTTTACCCCTTAAGTTGGTGCTCTTTCGTACTGTCAATCTGATTGTTTTTTGACTGTGTCATGTGGATTTTTCTTTTTGAGGTACATTTAGTTTGAGGACAGTAACTTTGAAATATGAGGACGGCAGCATTGATTGGATTTCCTGGCACCTAATCACAGATTTTCAAGTATTCTAAATGAATCCGAGCTCAAATGTGTTTGTCTAACTGATGTGTAACATCTCAACTCTGAATAAGGGAAGAAGGATGTTAACACTGGCCAGGCCCTGCACAGTAACAGGACTGTGTCTGCTTTATTTCCCACTGACGGCCTGGGCTTCTCTGAGCTACCCTCATTCCCTTGGGATCGAGTTCTTGGAACCTGTGACACTCCAAGAATTCCCCATTTTAATGGGCCTAACCCCACTTCCAGGGCTTGCATGAAAATTGTGTGTGTACCACAGAGTAAAATCACTGCCTGTCTCAGCTGGCTATGGCAGAAAATAGGATGATCCTCTCAGGACCTGAAAACAAAATCCATCCTTAAATTAGGGCATTCAATACAACATCATTACTTTCAATGTTTTCAAGTCATTACAGTCAATTAATTTATAGTATCAACCATTAAAACAAGGATACTGTGATCTCCAGGTGCAGGAGATTCACATTTCAACTTTTCTTAGATGATTTTCTAATATACCTTCAATGAGGTTTTCCTCAACTCTGTCTTCATATGCCCCTGTTTTATTCTGGGGAGAAAGAAGAAAGGAGCTCTAGAACTTACGAGTATTCTCTCTTGGAGAAAAAACTGAACACATTCCTGTTTTCTAGGCCCACTATTGCCTTGATATTGGCTCCTAACAAAATAGGACACAAGTGGAGACTTCTATCATGTTGCTTATTTCTGAGTCTGGGGGTTTGGACTCACCACCGATGACGTTGTTGTCTCTCTAATAGCAATAGCTCCAAAGCGTTTGCTTCTCTAATTTTGATACTTATTATATAAACGTGGTAGGCGTTTCCACCATGCTTCCCACTTGAAAAAAATTCAAATATATGTATCATTGAAGTATTTTGGTTAGTACTTTACAGACAGTTCCACAGATCTACAGCTAAGCTCTTGACCAGTCTGAGGCAATTCTTTGCTACGGATCTTTTCTTCCTTCTGCTTTTATGCCTTGGGTACCCTTGTACTTCATCATCCATACAACATACCTTTCAAAGTCAAAGGAAACATTAGTAAGTGTACTGGTTTCTTGTTTTGTTGCTGTGATCAACTATCTGACAAGAACAATTTAAGGAAAGAAGAGTTTATTTTGGCCTACAGTCCAGGGGATATAGTCATCATGAAGGAGAAGGCTGGACAGCAGAAGTGGAGGCTGGCTGATCACCTCGCATCTACAGTCAGGAAGCAGAGGTGGAATGCCGGTGCTCAGCTTACTTTTTCCTTTTTATGCAGTCCAGGACGCTGGCCAGGGAATGGTACTGCTCAAGTTTTAGGTGGCTCTCTCCACCTCAATACATCTAGTCTAGTTAATCCTTACAGATTTGCCCAGAGGCTTGCTACCATAGTGATTCTAAATCCCATCAAGTTGACAATTGACATTAACCATTACAGTGCTATTATACTTAGACAATAGATGTAAACTGGGGCCATCTAGGGAAAAACAGGGCACACTGGGTCTCCTTTACTTAAAGCACTTAAGCATGTGTGCTTATCACAGACTGAAGATGTGAAGTTAGCTGTGTGACTGGAATCAGCCTATGGTTCAGTCTTTCTGTGCTTATCTTTTTTCCTGTTTTGTTTTTAATCTGTAGATGATGATCCTATCTGCCACAGAGAGTTGGTGGGAGAATTAAGTGAGAAAATGTGTGTTAGATACTTAGCCACACCTCTGATATAAAACTTTAAATTTTACTCATATAATGAGTTGTAAGTAAGAAGAAGTTTATGTAACTTGATTTTCAAATGACAATTTCTTCTGGGAATTGATTTATAATTAGATTGTATTGATTCGACTAATTTTGAGTTAACCTTAACCAGACTTCTATTCTTATTGCAGATTTTTGGATTTCTTGTATGCTTGGGAATTATTCTTGCAATAGGAAATTCAATCTGGGAGAATGAAGTTGGGGGCCAGTTCAGAGCTTTCATTTTCTGGAGTGGGGGCGAGAAGAGCTCCATGCTGTCAGGATTCTTAACATTCTGGTCATATGTTATTATCCTCAACACGGTGGTACCTATTTCATTATATGTGAGGTAAGATGAGAGTGTATGCTTCAAGAAGTCATTCCATCGAAAGCCTTTGTTTCAGACCATAACTTTCATTTGTTTTAAAATGACACCAGTGAGGTAGATGATTGACTCTGTGTGTGATCTGCTACATCTGTTATGAATGAGGCAACTTAAGCTCTTTAATTCTGTTTAACTTTTACATTTTCAAATTATAATAAATGCATTTTATTTTCTTCTTGATTAGATATGGTTTCTTAGGAATGTTTTTCTTTGGAGCACATGACCCACACTATAAGCTCATGCAAGGTGATCAATTAAAATCGGGTTAGTCTAGGGTAAGAAAAAGAACATTTGGGCATGTTTGTAGAGATGGTCTAGCTCCAGATACCTGGATGCAGATGCTGTTTGCTAACTTGGTAACATTGGGAGCACTACCATCCAGTGCCTAAGTCTCTTCACTTTAAAAATGGAGAAAATAATAGTTCTATTTCATGCGATTGTATGAGGACTGAATAAATGCTGTAAAGCTCATAGAAGAATGCCTGATACATTGTGAGGCTTAGTGAATACTACTCTCCTGTTATTGTCAGCCATTATAAGCAAGTACGTAAAGGCTTAAAAGCAAGGTGGATAGTGCCTGTCCATTGGTAGGTAAGTATGGTTCATAACAATCCTGATCTATAATTTCTAGATTTAATCCCACAGAGTAGAATTAAAATGGTCTGCCACTCTCTGTACCTGTCTTCACCTTTCCCAAGTGTGTTCTCTCCATGCACGTGTGTTTGATCTACATGTATGTGTTCTTTCTCTCCATGCATGTGTGTTTGCTTTGTGTATAGTCTCTCTCTCTCACTCTCTCCATGCACATGTGTCCTCTCTCTCTCTCTATGTGTGTGTGTGTATTCTCTTTCTCTACACACATATGATATATTTTGCCCCCCATCCCCTTCCTTCCTCCATGTGTGTGCTTGTGTGTGGGTGTGTTTGAAAAGACTTAGAGTCTGGCTGTAGGGACTACTCAAGACATTCTCCATCCTAGTCCTATCAAGACTTAGCCAGACATCTGCAAAGATACCGGAGTGTAGGTGGGACTTCATTGTTTGACAGTCCTCCTCATCAGGGCTTTAGCAATATACAGAATCTCCAGCTCTAAGTCTCCGCTAATTCTGACTAGCCTCCTTTCCTGTCTGCCTAAAGACCTGTCTCTGATGAAGAAGGGCAGCATAATGCACAAAATTCACTCTTATTTTGGATAATGCTCAGGAAACTGAAAATGTCAAGTTGTAGGGAATTGACTTAAGTAGGGGGTGTGACCACAACACCACAAACTGCCTATGTCCTTCTGGAGCTGTGGTCAGCAGGGGCTCTGTGTAAACTGTATTCTACTGGCTCATTTTGACTCTGAGCACCTCTCATGCTTGTGTCCCATTATAAAGCCTATCATAAATCTGACTCTGCCAGCAGAGCTATGGTCAGCTTTATAGTTTTCCTTTTATGTCCTAAACAAAAAATAAATGCACACAGTGGCTTACCAGCTGCATGTGTTCAGCTTCATATGTTCTTATAAAGAATGCGTGCTCTCTGTACTTTCTTTCTTTGAACTGTCCCAGCATTTTTATTTAATGATTTTAAAGAGTGATTTCTTTAAAGAGACTGTGGTTAGATTTTTCAGGTTAGGAGTTCTTTTAGTTCTAGTGTGCAGTTGTTGTAAAAACATATTTGTAATATTCCAAACCCAGTTTTTAGTCTTTGCATTGCTAACAATATCTGTGTAACCTTAGAGAAAGGCTTTTCTGTGCCTTAGTATACTTGTTAGATGTGTGCTACTCTGTAAAATAAGAGGTTAAAAACTCACTTCTAAATTCTTTTCTATTTCGTATAATAGTACCCTAGTTTAAGATAGCATTCTATGTATATATTCACATATATTTGATGTCAGCATAGCATTTTATTACTTGAAACTGCTTTTTCATACATGTCTTTTTATGATTTCTAAAAGTACTCATGGATGTTCTGTAACATGAAATATGATGCCTTTCCATATTGCATGATTTTTTTCCTTCTTTAATATTTTGCATAAGGTATGTTCACACTGTAGCACTTATGTCTCAACACTCTTAGGAAGATATATCTCACCTGCTGAAGTGGGGAGATGACTTGCTCAGGATTATGGAATTAATTAGGGCAAAACCAAAATCCAAACCCATGTCTTCTGACAGTTGGCACTGTTTTCCTTCCATCCTTAAGCTGCATACGATTTAGCATAGGTGAAGATTAAAATGTGAGGTTTTTCTCTCACTGAATAACAGTGATTCTGGTCCCAACTGGAGGGGGAAAGCATTCCAAGGAATTTCAGGTTGTTCGGTTCTAAACTCCGAGACAGGAAAAGAGAACTCCCAGGTGCCTCTGCTCTGAGCGATGAAGGCCTTCCACCAAAGCTTCCATTAGGCTTTGAATAGGTACAACAAATAAATCAGGGCCATATGTTACTTGAGGGTGAAAGTGCATAATTTGCTTTGAACCGTTAACAATTCCAGGTGAGCAAAGACATTTATTTTGATAAGGTATTTCTATGCTGTCAGTGTGTTTATCTGTTATGTTAAGAAAGTCTCAGCCTCACTTTTTAAAATACATCATCTGAGGAAAGACAGTCATTGTTCTCTCAAGGAACTGGCCTCGAGCATTCCTTTTAAAAATGTTTTTTATTGAGTATTTTTGCGTTACAAATAATAGATCTTAATCAAATTTAGACCCTCCTCCCCATCCATAATCCTGTGTATTCCCCCCATCCCCGCTGGATTTCATGCCTTCTATCAAATATGTTAAGGCCTATCTGGCCAAGCATTGTACTCAGATTTCCCTTGATGCAAGTTCATCCACTGGAATCTAGCCAGCCTATCTAGAGTCACTCCCTTACAGAAGATCAACTCTTCCTCGCCACGCAGTAATCGGTTGCCAATAGTTCCTTGGCTAAGGTAGGAGCCTGTTGCCCATTTCCCCAGTTCTGTGCTGGGTTTTTGTCTGATTGAGTCAGCATGGGTCTTGTGCATGCTATCACCATTGTTGCAAGTTCCTATGAACAAGTTCCCAGAGACCTGAAAGCCTCTGTTCCTTATATTCATGCACCAATCCTAGCTCTTACAATCTTTTTGTCTTCTCTTCCAAAATGGTCTCTGAGCCACGAGTGAGTGAGGTTTAATATAGGAGTCCTCCCCGGGGACACACACTCTGCAATCTCTTATTCTCTATAACTTGACCAGTTGTGGCCGTCTGTGTGCATCACACTCTGTTA
>NW_008337053.1:1756205-1767375 GCF_000622305.1 Nannospalax galili | reverse complement strand
GGATCCAGTTCTAGTCCAATAGAAATAATTGCTGTGCAAGTCGTTGTGGTTATTAGGCTTTACAGCTGGCTTGGAACATGGACTGGTTTTCTCCTTTAGAAGCTTCATTGGTATTTTCTAGAATTATGTGTTAGTCTTCAGGGAGAAGGCTTCCAAGTGAGTTCCAGCTCCATTGCTTCAAGTCCCGTGTCTGAAGTACGTCCTGTTTTCAGCAATAGGGTCTTACCTTCAAGTTCTGGGAGATAATCAAGGGCTGTGGCAATAGCCTATGTTATTTTGGGAGTCTCTTGGACTGCCCTGACCAACAATTGAAAGGAGGTTTCTCCTGTCTGGCATTGTGTTCCTTGTTATATAGGCTGCAGGTATACACATGTGTTAATGTTCAGATATTGTATGTGTATTTTTTCAGGGGGGGGTTGAGTTAATACATTTCCCTCTGGCTTTTTACACCAACTAAGGTTTATTTATCTCTCCTCTCTCTCTCCCTGTCTAACCTCCCTCCTCCCTCCTGAGTTTAAGTATCCCCATTTCCCCTTGATAATACCTGTCTCCTATTCCCTCCCCATCTTGATTTCCTTCTTCCCCTTTACCCCCATGGTTTCTTGTATGACCTTCCCTCTTCCCTTCCCAGTTGAATACCCCTATTTCCCCTTGGTAACATCTGTTTCCTACTATCCCCTTCTTTCAGGCTCTTTCTTTCCCTTTACCTCTGTGCTTCCTTCCCATTTTCCTGACTCCTGGTATTACATTAGGATATATACTCACATATAAGAGATTAGTGCTAAGATCCACAAATGAGGGAAAACATACCTTGCTTGCTTTTCTGAGTCTTTATTACTTCTCTTAGTATAGTAGTTTCTAGTTCCATCCATTTACCTGCAAATTTCATGATTTCATCTTTCCTTACCATTGAGTAGAATGCCACTGTGTAAATGTACCACATTTCCATTATCCCCTCCTCAGTCGAAGAACATTCAGGTTGTTTCCATTTCTTAGCTATTGTGCAAAGAGAAGCTAGAAACATGGATATACAGGTATCTCTACAATAGGATGAGTCCTTTGGGCACATACCAGGGAGTGGTATAACTGGATCATACGATAGTTCATTTTTAGGTTTTAAGGGTTCTCCACACTGCTTTTCCTAATGGTTTCATGGGTTTGCAATCCCACCAGCAGTGAATGAGCATTCTTCTTTCTCCACATCCTCTCCAGCATTTGGAGTCTTTCATTCTCTTGATCTAAGCCAGTCTGACTGGGGTAAGATGGAATCTTAAAGTGGTTTTGATCTACATTTTTCTAATTACTAAAGATGTTGAGCATGTTTTAAGGTGTTTCTTAGCCATTTTTATTTCCTTGTTTGCAAACTCTCTGTTCAGGTCCTTAGCCCATCTTTTTATTGGGTCGTTTATTTATTTTTTTGTTTCTTAGTTTTTTTAGTTCTTTGTGTATTTTGAATATTAATCCTCTGTTGGATGTGTAGCAGGTGAAGATTTTCTCCCACTCAGTGAGTTTCCTCTTCACTTCCTTGGTTGTTTCTTTTGTTGTACAGAAGCTTTTTAATGAAGTTATTGTGAATGGGAGGGTTTCCATGAAGGCTTTCTATGATTGCATTTATTGACTTACATATGTTGAATCATCCCCGCATCTCTGGAATAAAGCTGACTTGATCGTGGTGGATGATCTTTTTGATATTTGTCTATGTGCACTTGTATTTGTTGAGCATTCTTCCTGAAGGAGCAGGCGCTGATTTCCAGGTTGCTAGCTTTGCCTGCACATGGGTGGACTCATAAGCCCTGCCCTCCACTGACCAGGGAGAAAACGTTCATTGGCCTAATTAGGATAACTCTGAACATTTGTCTCCTTTTATCTTGTTATGAAAGAAAGGGCTGCCAGTTCTACTGTGACCTTCCTAAATCTTCTTTTCCCAAACAGAAAGGGCATCCATCTTCTCTACAGGCTATTTTAGGGCTCAGGAGTTTGAGTGAATTCTGAATACCTCCATTGACTTATACTGCAACACAGAGGAAACAAAAACTGCTCTAGTCATTTTGCTTTGAGTTTATAGGGTCACCAGATTTTCAGATGATTCAAAACTTTGAATGATTTTTTTCAGAGTAGTCCCCCTTTCTTCTCAGGGGAGATAGATCCTCCAGCATCCTCAGGGATGCCCAGGACTGCAGGTACTGTTGAACCTTACATGTACCTTTATTTTTTGTATTACACATGCACATCTATAATAAAACTTAGCTTAGAAATCAGGCATGGTAAGAGATTAACAACAATAACTATTAAATATAACTATAATTGCATAGTGTAATCAAAGTTACACAAATATGGCTTTCCTGCTTCAAAATACCACATTGTTCTATGCACCCCCCTAGTGATGTGAGCTGTGAGCCTGAGGGGATGGAATGAGGTGAATGACAGGCATTGTGGTAGTATGTAGTTACCGTAAAGGGCTCTTTCGGACACAGGCTCTGCAGGGCCACACTAGTGGATCTGGTAGCTAATAGTGCGGTGGAGTGAGCAGTGGACAGTGAATGCAGAGTGGACAGAGAGGCAAGGTGAGAGGGAGCCGGGTGGAGCAGGATCCTGTGAGATTTCATTATGCTGCTCTGAATAGAGCAGGATTGAAAACATCAACTGTTTATCTCTGGAATTTTCCAGTGAATGTTTTTGGATACAGTCCATTGTGGGTGACTGAAACTGTGGGATGTGAACTCTCAGATAAGCAGAAATTGCTGTCTGATACCCTCGTGCCAGGTTTGCAGGGGCTGTCCCAAATGCTGGAATTCCTGTCTTGAGTCTGTGACTAATTTTTCATTATTATTTTTATTTTATGTGTATGAGTGTATTGCCTGCCTGTGTGTAAGTGTACCTGTGTCATGAAATGCTTGCTGAGGCAGAAGAGGGTATAGGATCCCCTGGAGTTAAGGATGGTTGTTAGTTACCATGTGGGTGCTGGGAATCAAACCCTGGCCTTCTGCAAGAGCAGCTAGTGCTCTTAACCATGGAGTCATCTCTCCAACTCTGACTATATTTTTGTATGACCTTGGGTTAATCACTTAACCTCTCAAGTCTTAGTTTCCTTGTTGGTGAAATTAGGGACTAGGCCATGATTTATTTGTTTGATACTACCTGCCTGCTTATGGTCTTAATACTTTTTAGTAAGTCTTTTTTTTAAAAAAAAAAAAAAAAAAGAACCACCACCAGATTTTAACACTTTTCGAGTAAAAGGAACAGACAAACAAATAGCTACCCTGAAAAGAGCTGACTCAGAGCCGCTAGCAAGTAATACACAGAGGAGAGTGACAGAAACATAAAAATACACAAAAATATAAGAGCACATGAAGAATAAGATCTACGTATCGTTCTGTCATATGATTTTACATAGTCATTGTGTGATTTCAGTTTAGGAGAGAGTGCTGCTGCTCAGTTAGAGGGAAGTGGGGTGCTCCCAGTGTGCCTCAGCACTGGGAACAAGGGAGTCATCTGGTCTAGCCTTCTTCCTTCACAGATGGTAAAATCAAGGCTTTCTTTCCACTAAGATCAGAAATAACCTACCAGGTCTGCTATTATCACTGCAGTTTTACATTCTTTGGAATGTCCTTGTACAAAGACATGAAGTGAAGTTCAGTTAACAAAGGTAGGAAGTTTAAACTAAATAAACTTACTGGAAAAACGAATACATATACATGGTTACAAGCCTGGAAAAGCAAGACAATGTACTCACCTCAGTAAAGTATCTGACAGTGTGAGCAATGTTATTTTAAATGTGAAAAAGCTTTCCTGTAGGCCAGCAATAATTAAAAACTAATCCCATTAATAAAAAAATAATGTACAAGAACAAATCTGTCAAGCTACAGTGTGGAAACAAAGGCAAAGCAGAATAAAACCAAGATATTTTACCAATAGAAGTACTTTCAAAAATTGAATTCCTGGGAAGATTTATTCCTCCCTTTAAAGTTGCGTTTAGTTTTATGTGGTATAGTTCTTTTCAAACAGTTAACAATTTAACATAGACCTAAGAAAAACCTCTAATAAAATTTCCAAGAAAACTGATACCTCACCCTGGTAAAATCTTTTGGGAAATCAGTTTGGCGTTGTAGACATTCATTAGCATTCAGATTTCATACCCTTCACCGCAGAGTTTTCGTTTCTGGAGCTGGAATCCATAAACTATCGCTAGAACACGCGCAATGGGCAATGCAAACCCTGTTTTCACTAGGTATGGACTATGGTTTAGCGGTTTAGTAAGCGCTTAAAGCGCTTAAAGGAGACTTAACTTTTTTTTTTTTTAACAACGTAAAACCATATTATTGTACTACATTTCTTTCAACTAAACATTTATTATTATTATTATTATTATTTGAGACAGGGTCTCCCTGTAGCCCCAGCTGGCCTGGAACTCACTATAGACCAGACTGGCTTCGATCTCACAGAGATCCACCTGTCTCTGCTGGGACACACCCAGATCTTGTCAACACCATAACAAGAATTCATTTACTCTGAGATGTAGGAGGAATTTCAAATTAAGACACAACACAACAATCCTTCCTGGGCTTGTTTAATGTGAATAGAGAACCCTAGGCCATTCCCTAAGGATCCTGCTAAGCCATACATATTGTTTTATGATGCTTCAAGGAAATGATTTAGACACTAAAGTTTAGACAGATTCTTGGCAGAGGAGTCTCTGAAGATCACTAGGGTCTAGGGATCTAGGGACGGCATTCACACTGTGTGTTTTTTTTTTTTTTAATGGAGGACTTTGGCAGATTTCATACTTGGGCAAAGCTTTGTATGTTCCAAATTTGATGGAGCATTTCTTTTTCTTTTCTTTCTTTTTTCATTTTAATGGACCATAGTGTGGAAGTAATCCGTCTAGGACACAGTTATTTTATAAACTGGGATCGCAAGATGTATTACTCTGGGAAAGCAATACCTGCTGAAGCTCGGACGACCACACTCAATGAGGAACTGGGCCAGATTGAGTATGTTTTCTCTGACAAAACGGGAACTCTCACACAGAACATCATGACTTTTAAAAAATGTTCCATTAATGGGAGAGTCTATGGTAAGAGAAACAGCTTCTTTCTCTTAATGATATTGAATGTTCTTTAAAAATAAACAAGCAACATCAGTTTTAAAAATAATACCTCTATCCTGTGTCCCCCGATCATCATGACTTTCTTATTTAGGTTTTGCCATGGTGCTTGTCAGGTAATGAATACTCACAAACTAGTTACTGAACACATTTTGAATTTAGATGGGTCTTTGGCTCTGTTGTCATTCATGGATAAAGAAGATTTGGAAGTGACTGTCTCCCAGGCTCCCTTCAGCACACTGTTGTGTGGGTTAGCTCTGCGGTGCTCTGTATGTATACCAGTTCTGCTAGAAGGATGAGGTCTGGGCAGCCTGATTTGCCTTGTTAAAACAGTCCATCATGTCTCCTTCCTGTTAGCTCTGGATCAAGGTTAGTGCATGTGTTTGTGAGAAATTACCATTTATTCCCTGAAATACACCATTTTTAGGGCTACCTTGATTGCTCAGAAGAGATATTTTCATCAATCCAAATTTCTTTTGTCCGGATAAATAATCTGTATTTGGGTTTTTTTCAAGCTGGCTCTTTTCAGCTTGACGTTGGCCTATTTCTGCAGAAACTCTTCTGTAGAGAACATGGAAGTCCAGTGGGACCATCTATGGTGTTCCTCTGGACTCCCTACCTTACTTCGCAGGACTCAGAAATTTTGGAGAGTAAAGGAAATCCAAGAGATGGTAACTTTTTCTTTGTAGGAAATGACATATTGCCAAATATTTTAAAGCAGGATTTGCCTCTGAACAAAACGAAGGATTTGACAAAGTTGATGTGCTATGCTATCCTGACTTTTGAACTTCCCTCTCTGTGAACCCATGCCATAACCCATGCCATCATCCTCAGATCTCCTGCCCCCAGCTCTCCATCTTGCCTTCTCTGGTAGTGAATGGCTTCCAGCCTGAGCTTTCCTGAGCTCTCAGCTACTCTCCATATGTCTTATATCCACATCATGACTTGTAAAATATCATAGAACCTTTCTTTAAGAATTGTTGACATTATTTCCAGAGAGTTTCTAAGAATACTGCCTTGAACTAAACAGTGGTGTAAACAAGACAATTTTAGAATATTGGAAGATATTTCAAATTTGGGGCATCCTTTGGATTCTTTCGTTCATATTGATGTAGTAAATATTTCTAGGAAGAAGTCTGGAACTGTTAGCCATGCGGACAAGTAACCATTTGTAGAAATGTTTATTGCAGGCTATTTTTAGAGGTAACGTTTTGACTTTCATAGGTATCTCAAAATCTTTGTAAACTTCCAAATTAAAAAAAACCCATGACAGTTTATAATTCCTCTCATAAAACACAGGAAAGTAACTAGAATATTTAAGTAATCCCTTTGGCCTCTAATTTATATGCCATTACAAATTATAAATGAATTTATGCCCTTAAAATCTATTCTTGCTAACACACTATGAGAATGTTCAAAATCACTTTTTCTGATAAAATTCATAAAATTCATAAATCTGGGCTTTGGTAAATTTTTATTTTTCACTCTGACCTATCTAAATCTTTTCTTATTCAGAAATATTATCTTCTTAGACTTTAATTTTTTCTTCCACGTGAATTGGCTTTCTTTAGGGGAGACCATTTAACACAAAGGCAAAATTGTTTTTCTTCCCATCTTTTCATTAGAGTGAATGCATGTGAGATAGTGGTACATATATAGCCATGTGAAATGGAGATTTAAATTTCTGGTGCTTGGCTAGGTTCATTACTAGCTCAGCAGCTCCTTCCACACATCTACAAAGCCTTCCAAATTCACACTGTCACCCCAGAGAAACCACGAATGGATGGTAAGTATGGTTGTCATATAACTATGTATGAAGAAGGAAACCTAGGTTCAGACACCCACCGTGTTGACTTTTCTTGTTTGTTTAAAAGTATATTTTGATTTGTTTCTTCCTATTTTATGTGGATGTGTATTTGCCTTCATGTTTGTAAGCACACCATTTGTGTACAATGCCCACAGAGGACAGAAGAAGGCATTGGATCCCCAAAACTGGAGTTATAGAATGGTGTTAACCACCATATGGGTGTTGAGAACTAAATCTGGGTTTTATGCAAGAGCAATTAGTGCTTTTAACTGCGGATACATCTCTACAGTTCCCCACTTTTTCATTTCAAGTTAGTTATTCCTCTCTGATTCTGTTTTTCAGTTCTGTTATTCATAAAACCAAAACAAAGAGTTTCATATTGTGAGCTTATATATTGTAAGTAATAGTGATAATATAAGTGTCTGGTACAGACTGATGCAGGTAAACCACTATTATTACTATAAAATAGAAATTCTATTAAATAGTATCAGGTATGATAACACCTTCAGATACAAAGAAAAAAATGGAAAAATCCTAAAGTTTCCACAACCTTCCCAAATAGCATCACTAGTCAGGGACCAAATGTTCAAACAAGGGAGCCTATGAGAGAAATTTCACATTCAAACCACAGCATTCAATGCCTATGTTTCTTTGGTTCATGGCCATCTCTTGATACAAAATGTGTTCATTCCAACTTCAAAATCTCAGTAACCTTTAATGTTCCCAACACTGTTCAAAAGTCAAGTCTCTTTTGTGAATCAAGGCATTTTTTTCTTAACTGCGACCCTTTGTAAAATAAAGAAATTACATACTCCCAATGTAGAATGATACAGAAAAATATTCACATTTCAAAAGGAAAGAAAAAGGTATAGGAAGGAGTGATCATATCAAAACAATATGGTAAAGCAGGGAAAACACAAAATTCTGCAGCTCGATGCTTGGTACCTAGGGCTCATGATAGAATCACCTGGACTCCCAGTGGATCAGGCAGCCCCACTCCTCCAGCTCAGCACTTGTGGCATGCACCTCTTTGGATCAGGCAGCCCCACTCCTCCAGCTCAGCACTTGTGGCATGCACCTCTTTGGATCAGGCAGCCCCACTCCTCCAGCTCAGCACTTGTGGCATGCACCTCTTTCTTGAGCTGGCTGCATTCCAAGCCCACAGCTTTCCTTAACAAACATCCCACAGTCCTGTCAACTTCAGCATCCTAGGACTCCATTGCAACCTAGGCTTCACCTTCATAGTTTCACACAGTAGCCTCTTAAAGCCTTTTTTCAAGGACTCCAACCCTAGTACACATTGCCTGGCTTCAGTAGCTCTCTGAGACAATGGAGGAAGATTCCACAGTCCCCTCAATCCTGTACCTTTCATGCCTGCAAAACCAGTGCTAATTGGCAACAATGCCAAGTTCTGTTTCCACCTTGGGATGAAGCCTCCTCCTTTGGCCCACAGTTGAAGCAGCCTATGTATACCAACTCTGGGGAAATAGTTTTCTGGGGAGTTGCTTTGCTGACTGCAGGAAACCCTTCAGCATTCTGAGCCTAGGTTCTCTCCTTTCAAATGAATTTGCAATTTTACAAGTAGGAGCTTTTAATGGATGAGGTCTTACCCTCAGGACACCCTTCTTACTGTCCCAGTACAGAGTAGGAGTTTCTTTTTAAGGGTACCAATCCATTTAACAGTTACAGCTGCTTTGTCCTCTACACTGAGCTAGCTCACAGCTCTAAGCTTGCTCAGACACCTTTCCTTGTGTTCTACTTGTTTCTCCCTTTTACTATAGACCTGAAGGAGAGCAGGGAGGGGTAGTCATGACTTGACATTTCCTCCGCCTAACAGATTAGCCAGTTACATTTAAAATTCAGCCTCATTCAAGTTCAAGTTCTTAGCATTTTGCCAGATTCTTTGCCAGAATAAAGCCTGGATAGTTTCTAGCCCAGCTCTCAATGGAATCCCTTTCTCCTCTGAAACTTTATCAGCTGGGCCTACACAGTCTGTATGTCTCTCAGCAGTCTTATCTTCCAAGCTTCAGCAAAAAAGCTTATCAAGCTCTGCTTCTAGTATGCTAGGGATTTTCAAGTCCAAATTACTACAAACTCTTCCACATTCTAGCCACCAAATAGTTCTAAAGGTCTATGAACCATATGGCCAGGTTTCTCACAGTACTGGATCCACATCTAGGTACCGGGTACCAGTTCCTTTATTAGTTACTCTAATGGTTTCTGTGATAACTATCCTGACAAAAACAACTTAAGGGAGGAAGGATTCATTTTGACTACAGTCCAAGAGGGATACTATCCATCATGGCAGGGAAGATGTGGAAACAGGCACAGAAGACATGGTGGCAGGAGCAGGAGGCTGGATGGTCATATTGCATTCATACTCAGGAAACAGAGTCTGAACAAGAAATAGGGGCAGACTATAAAAACTTAAGGCCCATCCCCAGTGGCACAGTTCTTCCAGTGAGGCTACACTTCCTATGGATTCACAACTTTCCCAAGTAGCACTGCAATAGGGGACCAAGTGTTTAAGCACATGAGCCTATGGATGACATTTCACATTCAAACCACAATAGGTATCATTTTGGATTCTTCATCAGTGGGGATAGTATGGAAGATAAAAATTTGGCTCCTTCAGGCATCCAAGATAATGTAATAACATAATGACAGGCTCTACAGCAAAAACATAATCACCTATTTACATAATTTTACTCTTTAGTTTTATCTTATACATAATTATCTCTACATTAATTGCTTTGTCTAGGGCTATAAATATTGTACCTTCATGAATTTATATTCCATATGGTAGTGGTGCTTTAAGAAATAAATTTTTTTCCTAAAACTAATATCCAAAACTAGTTTAAATTTTGCTTACTTTTGGTCCTCAATGTTTGTTTCTGCAGGTGAATTACAAGATGACCTGGACCAGAAGAAAGAAATAACTAAGGTATCAAAGAGATAAAATTTCATTTTTTGGTTTTAAAATGTATCAAGTTGTATATTTCTCTGAAATAGATACATTTCTAAAGGCCTGGTTAGATGACCACCCATGAGACATTTACTCTATAACACAGAAAGAAATAGACTCAAATGGTTCAAAAATTTATTTTTACCCCAAACCCTAATTACACAGTTCCCAATTCCTTAGAGATATTCCAGCATATGAAGTAAATATATGTCACCATTTAAAAATATATGATAATACAAGATACATACAGTATGCCTTGATCCTGATTTCGAAGGAAAAAAAAATTACTTTCTCACTGCTGAATATGATATTAACTGGGGGCTTTTCACATATGACTTCTATTATGTTAAGATATTTTCCTTCTGTTCATCTCTTGTTGAGAGTCTTTGGAACATAAGGGACTCAATTGTCAAATGCTTTCTCTTAATCATTGGCTAGTCATGTGGTTTTTACTTTTCATTCTGGTATTGTGGTATTTCATGTGGATTGATTCTCATGTGTTGTATGACCTTTGCATCCCAGGGATAAATTCCACCTGGTTGTTGTCTATGAGCTTTGTAATTTGCTGTTGGTTTCAATTTGCTAGCATTTTATTCCTCAAATAATGCAGCTATGTTTACTGGAGATATTCTTTTCTGGTGTTATCTTGGGTTTTGATGTTAGACATTGCCTCATAAAATTAGCTTGATTGTTAGCTTTAGCCTTCAATGGCTATATCGTCTCTCTAGCCCATAAAATCAGCTTGGGAGGGTTCCCTTTTTGATACTTGGAAAAGTTTGAATGCAGTTGACATTAATCTTATCTTGAATGTTAGGTATGTTTTACCAGCCAAGCCTTTTTGTCATTGGGTTTTCTTTGTTGGGCTTTAATTTTTTAATTATTATTATTTTTTTTATTCATCTGTTTAGTTTTTTTTTCTAAATTTTTATCGAGTTTTTGTACATGTCACACAACAATTCTTTTTCTTTTTTTTTACATCCACTTCCCAGATAGCACCCTCCCATAGCCTCCCTCCCCGCACTAGAGCCCTTATACTCTGATATCCCTGCTACTGTCTGCTGTGTTGTTGGCACCCCAGCCAATCCCCACTACTTGTCCTTCTGGTGAATCTAGTCAGCCTACCTAGAGGTCTTTGTTTTAGGAGGGTCAGCTGTTTCTCATCTAGCAGCAATCAGTTGTCAATATTCCTTTAGATGAGATTGGGGTCTGCTGTTCACTTTTCCAGTTCTATGCTGGGTTACTATCTGGGAGTCCCTTGGGACACCCTGGCCAACACCTCACAAGAAGGTATTGC
>NW_008337053.1:1755203-1756010 GCF_000622305.1 Nannospalax galili | reverse complement strand
GACCATCTGGTGGGGCCTCCTCGGCCTCCTTGCTCAAAAGGACAGGTGACCCACCACCATTATAGGACATTTTGCGGGATGCTCATAGTCCCCTGGAAATAGTCGACCTAGGAGGGCAAGGAGCAAAAACTGTCTTTTATGTCCCTCTGTCCAAATTAGTATAGGCCTCAAAGTATGGCTGTTAAACATCCAAGAAAGTTACTTCCACCAGTCTGGTACTTTTAATTACTGTGTGCCATATAGCTAGAGCTTGGGCAAAGACCAAACGCTCTCAGATAAACCTTGCGTAGACATTATATTACATTCTTTGATCTAGTTGTATGTATAATTTATCAGTAGGTTGTTGGCTTAATATGGTTCCCTCTGGTTTTCAAAACTAGCTAGGCATTATTTATCTCTCACATTGTCTCACCCCTCCATCATGGTTTTCCCACTTAAGGTTCCCCCATTTCCCCCATTTCTCCCTTACTAATACCCTTCTCCTATGGTCCTACCTCTCTTAGGCTCCTTCTTTCCCTTTATCTCCTAGGTTCTTTGTGTACGCTTCCTTCCCCCCTCCCTTAAACTAACCCAATTTTTATCCATGGATCTCCCTTATCAAGGCACATTTCCTACTGTTCTTTTTCAGGTTCTTTCTTTTCCTTTACCTCCCTGTTTCCTTTCCATTATCCTGGTTCCTGTCTGGTTGCATACTTATTTATCAGAGTCTGGTTCTAGGATCCACATATGAGGGAGAACATATGTCAATTTTTTTTCTGAGTCTGTGTTACTTCACTTAGTATAACAGTTTCTAGTTCCATCCATTTG
>NW_008337053.1:1749131-1754569 GCF_000622305.1 Nannospalax galili | reverse complement strand
TTGTAGGTTTTCCCCAATGTTTTCTTCTAAGAGTTTCAGAGTTTTAGGCTTTATATTGTGGTCTTTGAGCCATTTGGAATTGACTTCTGTGCAGGGTGAAAGATAGGGGTTTAGTTTCATTCTTCTACAAGTGGAGATCCAGTTTTGCCAGCACCATTTGCTGAACATGCTTGCCATTAGCCCACCCAATCACTTAAAGGTCCCCTAGTACTACCTAACATGACCTCTCTGGACACCAATGTTTTACACATTGGACTTTTCAGGGTCATTCAATATCCCTGTTCATTTGGTAATCAAGAACCAAATTAGATTAGGGGGACTAGAGAGATGGCTCAGTGGTTAAGAGCACTGACTGTTCTTGCAGAAGACCCAGGTTTGAACCCCAGTACCCACATGGTGGCTAACAACCATTTGTAACTCCAGCTCCAGGGGATCCGATGCCCTCTTCTGTCCACTGTGGGCACTGCATGACACGGGTGCATGTACATTCAGGCATAGCACTCATACACATAAAATAATAAACAAATAAATAGATAGAACTAGATTAGGGAGTTGTAAAAGCAAAGTATTTAAAGCCTAGGATTTTTCTTAGTCCTGGCTCTGTCACTATCTATGTAACTGGCTTTGGCAATTCAGATTCTCAACTGTAAAATGGAAACAATAATATTTGTTACTCATAGTTGCTAGAATGAGCATGTGTATAATTCATGAGGGTATTAGCATATTGTCTGTCTTACTATAAAGGCAATAAATATTTCTTATTCAATATTATTAATTTTAGAATAAATCTGGTTTCAAGGAACAGAGTCTATATTTGGCTCCAGTTGTACTCAGGTGTTGACAAACTGTAACTTGGAATAGATAGTTGATCT
Source organism: Nannospalax galili (assembly GCF_000622305.1). NCBI lineage: Eukaryota > Metazoa > Chordata > Mammalia > Rodentia > Spalacidae > Nannospalax > Nannospalax galili. The sequence continues at coordinate 1,753,697 of NW_008337053.1, read as the reverse complement.
TGCATTTTTCTTCTAAAAAGTAGTTAAAAACAAGGTTCTTTTAACCTTAGAGTCAATTCCAAGACTTTAATGTAAATGAAAGTTATAAACAAGGGCGGGATGGTTAGAAATTCAGAAGATTTGGTTGTAGAAAAATAATGGTATATCTGCCATTTTACTGTATGATATATTTAGTGAGATTTGAGAAAGTGCCGAATAACATAAAACACATTAGTATTTTTGCACTAGCAAATGTTAATTCACTCGTAAATTTAAAATGGGGATATAACAAGACACATGCTGTTTAAGATCAGATACTGATGCCAGAATGAATTAAGCCAGGTCAGGTTTTTCACCAAGTAGAATTTGAAGAAAATCTTTCATTTTTCTGTGCTTTTTAGTACGTGCGCATTGGGGCCTCTTCTCCATGTAGTTCTGGTAGGTTTGCTGCGTTGCACAGCTCTGAAATGAGGTTATATTTAATAGTGATGCAGGTGCCATTTTAGCACCAAGTGTTTAAGGCTGCAATATCATACAAGAACTAAAATTACTTGGGAAAAGTAAGAGCCCCCTAGCCATGCTGGCACACTGACCCTGGTATTGGTCGAGGCTTGATGCAGTGGGTGCTGGGCACACCCTGCCCCACCCAGTGCAGGCTTTCTGGGCAGGCTTTTTACAGCCTTCTCCAGCCTTCTGATGAGGGTCAGCTGCGCACCACCTTCCTGACAGATGCTGTTCCGAAACTCCATTAGGTTGGCCCACATCTTTAATCTCAACACTCCGGAGGCAGATGCAGGTGGATCTCTATGAATTTGAGGCCATCCTGATCTACATAGAGAGTTCTAGGCCAGCCAAGGCTATATAGTGAGGCCCCGTCCTAAAAAAAACACTGTGGTTCAGGAAGCTATATGTCTTTAATGCAGACCTTGTGCGAATCTTAGGATATGAGAAAGGATACATATAAATAGGATGCTCAAACCCGAGAAATTTAAATTTGCAACAGATTCTGTCTAAAAGTTCAGATTTGGAGGAATATTGGATTGGATTGTAAGCAACACATTGAACAAAAGGCCGATAATATTAAGAATGTGTGGCGAGAGCATCATGGCCTCATCCAAGAGGACACACTGAAATAAAACTGCCTGAAAAGCATCCTCCAAATACTAGCCTGAAACACGACGGAGCCAAAGTTGGGCTCTAGTCCAGTGTCCCTGTGAGCTGGGCATGGAGCTGAAGTGAAGGAATTCCAGTAACAGCAAGAAGCCTGACTATTCCCTGGGCAACATTTAAATAAAATAAAATGCTTATGATTTCATCTTTGATTTTGGTTAAAAGTAGAATGCATATGTTATCAGCCTGGATGGGGATGCAGAGGAAGGGAAAGGTAAACGGAGTAGTTGTAGTGCCCTTATAAAGTAAGAATTTGAGGGGCTGGGGAGATGGTTCAGTGATTAAGAGCACTGACTGCTCTTGTAGAGGACTCGAGTTTGGTTCCCAGCACCCACATGTTGGCTAACACCATCCTTAACTCCAGTAACTCCAGTTCCAGGGTATTAGACAGCTTTTTCTGGCCTCTAGGGTCATTGCATGACAGTGCACTTACATGCATGCAGGCAATACATACATACACATAGAGTGAAAATAGTAAATAAAATATTTTTAAAAACAGAATTTGAGAGAGACGATCTTTTGTGATGGGAAAAGAACATTTTGTTACTTTTAGGATAGACATAAAGTTTTTAAAACAGTGATGTAACTGTCTTAAAGGGAGGGGGAGGAGGAGGGAAAGGATGACCTCATGAAGTCAACAGAAAAGGCTCAAAGATGGAGCTCAGGTGGGTGTTCTCAAAAGGAAATACGTACCTGGTATATATGAATATACACTGGAGATTTTTCATTTTTCTAATTGTCTGGGGATGAATTAGTAGCTGCATGTCCTTTGAATATGTCAATGCTGATGTAATGAAATGCTTCTTCTAAGCATGTGGTTATTAAATAAATAATTTAAAAAATTAAAGCAGGTAATCGTAAATCCCATAAAAAATAGAAGGTCTAATAACCACCACCAACAGATTATTGTTGGAAAAGTTTGTTTAGTGGTGGTGTTGTCTTACAGAAAAGGGAGCCTGTGGATGTCTCAGTCAAATCCCAAACAGAAAAAAGACTTCATTTCTTTGACCACAGTCTGATGGAATCTGTTGAGCTGGGGGATCCCAAAGTGCATGAATTCCTTCGTTTGCTTGCCCTGTGTCACACCGTTATGTCTGAGGAAAACAGTGCAGGTAAGGGAAGGGTGTCTGAGGAGTGAGCCTTTTTAAAAAGGTAAGATAATAACTGATGCTAAACTCCTGAAGGGAGAGATTCTTACAGAGGTTTTCCTGTCATAGCTTGTTTGCTTCTATCCTGAATGTTTTTCAAAAATGTGGGGATACGCTAAAGAAAAAGATACAGTGTCAATGGAAGGGTAAGGACCCAAATGTGTCCTTCAGCTGGGATGAGCTGCTTCTTATGATGGACCACTACATTTTGCTGTGAAATTCCTGGTACCTGGAACACATGGGGAGATAGATTTGAGTCACACGATACAGCAATGCACTGTAAGATGAAGACGGCCGTCAAAACGGGGATAGATTTACAGAGAAACTAGAACACGTGTGGTCACCATGATGACTAAGGCCTCTTACTTGTTACGTGGTTGTTTAGAGCTCAGGGTTCATAAAATCCAGTCAAACAAACTGGCTCATTTTGAATTTTGAAGTTGGGAGGTCGTTCCTTCAATCTTTTCACCTGTAAGTTTTAGTTCTTTTTATTACCAAATATCAAGTTAAAATCAAGGAAGTAATAAGTGCTGGATTAACCCATTCCTTGGGTTATAATTGCTTTGAAGAGTCACATAATTATATTTATGACTTTAATTGATCTTTATAATATTAACACCAATAAGAAATTATTATATTTCCATCTGGGAATATGCCTTTAAGGAAGTCTCTTTTATTTCTGCCTTTGACTTTATTTCATTTCCCAAACCCTATTTCATTTTAATAGCAATCTGTTTTCTATTAATGTTATGATATTCTTTAGACCTCTTTGAGGATATTAATTATATTTAATTTGAATTTTCTTTTGTTTTCTCTAATATGCTTTATTTTATCTAGTGTTCTCTCTTTCTTTCTCTTTCTCATTCATTCTGTGTCTGACTTTCATGTTGTTCTCAAATGTTTGATGATTTATGATTGCCTGTTCCTGTTTGTGTTGGAGGATCCCTGCTTGGTGAATGTTGCTTATTATGGAAGCCTCTTGCTCAAGATTGGGAGAGGCAGATCATGTAACTGGTCTCTTGGATGTAGGGTCCTCCCTCCTGGAATTCATAAGTCATCTAGGTTACTATCTTGCTTTTCCAGGGCTGGTGCTAGGAATCTGCCAGACCTCTCATTTGAGGCAGAATTGTATATAAAGTTATAGCCTGCAAGAAAATTATTGGTTCCTTTCCCTTTCTTCTTCCGCTCTCTTATTCTTATGGAAGTCTGACATTACTTCCCATACTTACCTCTGGTTGCCAGCCGCAGGACGCAAATCTTGGCACTTTCTGCACACAACGTAGAAAAACATTTTCAAGGTTGTGTTCAGGGAAGAAGTATTGCAGCAACCTGTTTGGAGCAAGCTGGAGAAGGAGGGCCGTGGTCCAGGAGCACGGAGGGAATTCTCTAATTGGTTTTATTAATGAGGTCTCCAAGACTCTGTTCTCTTTTGTTGACTGAGTTTGGAGACTCTTTAGTAGTTTCTCTTACTTCTGCCTTTATTTTCCTTTGTGGTGTTTTGAACTATGTTTTTCTCTATTTTTGTTTCTATATGAACCAAATCCATGTTTTTTAAAAATAAATAATTTGAGAATTTCATACATGCATATAAGGTGTTTTGATCAGATCCATGTCCACTCCCTCCCCTCCAACTCCTCTCATATCTCCCCATCACTTTTTTCTGATAACTTCATGTACTCGTTTCTTTTATTTATTAATTTTTTATGGGGCTTTTGGCTTCTCTAATATTCCCCCCTCTGAAGAGGTAATCCTAAAATCTTTTAAAGATTAGATAAAAGCTCCCAAATATTTTTGACATTTTTGACCTTTGGAACAGAGTATGTTGCTAAGAGGCCTAAGGACATTGTGAGTTTTAACCCAAGAAATTGGCTGCTTTTCTTTGGGGTCTTTTTTACCCTACTGCCTAGCCAATATCTACCTCTTATTCTTATCACACCAGCCTCTGAAGAGGTTACCCAAATTGCCAATAGGGAATTGGGATACAGACCACTTGGGCTTCTTCCATGCTGATCAGGGACACAGGGTGAGGCAGTTGGAGTACCCCTTCAGTGGTTCTATCTAAAAGACTCCCATATTGTACAACTCTTATCTCTAGGGGGAAAAGAAAGTCCTTGAGTGGTGACTAGGAGATGTGTAGGAGAAGTAAAGGCAAGAGTAATTAGCATTACAAGTTCTAGACAGGAAACTAGAAAAAAGTCAGAACAGGGCAATTTTTCAAATGTTCCTATGAGAGTCCATTGGAATTTTTTGAGAAGGGCTTCCAAAAGCA
>NW_008337053.1:1740940-1748619 GCF_000622305.1 Nannospalax galili | reverse complement strand
GTGAAGATAAGTCAAAGGTCCTGCTCGACCATGGCTTCACTTGGAAGCATGAAGAGATGTTTCCTCTAAGTTGACCTTCCTCTTTGTAGACTGGACACTGGTTCAAGTCCATCTTGTGGGGTCTCCATGTCCTCCCTGAACAAGAGGACAGGGGATTCACCACAGTTACAGGACATTTTGAGAGATGTTCCATAGTCCCCTGGAACTTAGTCGACCATAGAGTGCAAGGGATAAAAACTGTCCTTTAAGTCCCTCTGACCACATTAGTATAGGCCTCAAACTATGGCCGTTAAACATCCAATAAGGTTAGTTCCACCAGTCTGGTACTTTTAATTATCATGTGCTATACAGATAGGCTTGGGTGAAAAACCAAATATTCTCAGATAAACTTTGACTAGATATATATTTTGTTCCTTAAACTAGTTGACTAAACTATTACCATAGAAATTTTAAGATTTTGTATGTATTATTTTTGTCTCATCCTTTATATATCATAACAAACTATACAGACCTTCATCACTTGTTTAGGCTTTTTATTTTTTCTATTTTGGAAAATATCTCCATGCCCATATCCCTTTAAAGTCTTTTAAATTCTCATTTTTTTTTCTTTTCTTTTTTTTTTTAATAATTATGAGACATAATGGCATTGACAAATACATTTTCTATCTGTTTTGAGACTTCTTTTCCTGGGTATACTAAGCAATGCTTATTCCCTTTTAAGGTTCTAGTGTCAAGCCAATGTTTGATTAAAGTTTTACTGGGGAACCAATGAATTTATTGCGCTTACTTACCGAGATAACAGAGGGGTTGCTGAAGTGTATGTATGACCTGAGGGTATGCACACTGGAAAGCCTTTACCCAGCATGGGTCATGCCTTCTCTTCCTAGCCTTCCCCAGATTGTATACTTTAGCCCTCCCCAAATCCAGGAGGCCATTTGTGATCAGGGCCAAATTACATACAGTTGGCTGGGAAGAGTGGTTGGATAATCTGGTGAGGGTCCAGTGACCCTGCTTGGTCCTCCTTTAATGAATGAGCACAACCATGAACAAGCCCAGTTATGATGATGTTTAGCGATCAGGCTCAGCTGAAGTCGTGATGATGGTAGTTATTTCATGCAGAAGGGACTGCTGTAAAGCATCATCTTATTAAAAGGACCTGGAATTTTGTCTTATTGTTTAAATTCTTTTTCACTGAGTTGACATTTTTCCTTAGGTTTCATTTGTAGGAATTTCTCGGATCCTGTTGGTTCTTTCATTTACTTCAATAAACATTCAGTGTAGGAATATCTTATTCAATAACTGCTCTAATGCAGCAATAACTTATTCAATATCTGTTCTAATGCAGGAATATCTTATTCAATAACTGTTCTAATGCAGGAATATCTTATTCAATAACTGTTCTAATGCAGGAATATCTTATTCTGAATTTTCAAGCTGAGTTTTTAAGGCTACCAAGATACTGTGAATTCAGGATATAAATACACTTGAGTTAGCCTTTGGTCATAAGTTCTATGTAGAGGTGTTTTCCCATTCTGCTTATGATCAGGGGACTAGACAGGCAATGCTCATTATAGGCCCTCTTACAAGGAATCTAAATTTCCTTTTCACCCTTAGATCAAGACAGTAGTCTTTAGAGGGCTTAGTTTTTATTTTTCTTTTTAAAAGTATTTTATTTATTTATATATTTACTTATTTACATTTATTTATTTATTTATGTATGTATGTATGTATGTATGTATGTATGTATGTATGAGTGTATTGCCTGCATGTATGTAATTGTTCCCATGTCATGCAATGCCTATGGAAGTCAGAGGAGGGTGTTGGATCCTCTGGAACTGGAGTTAACTGATGTTTGTTAGCTGCCATGTGGGTGCTAGGAATGGAACATGGGTCCTCTGCAAGAGCAGTCAGTGCTCTTAACTGCTGAACCATCTCTCCAGCCCCACGTCTTTTTATCACTGAGCCCAGTTAGTACTGCCCATATGGGCATAGATATAGGGCAATCCAGTGGAGAATGGGGCATGCTGGAAGTTGGGGGGGGGCAGTTAGAGGGCTTAGTTTTAAGAGGCGGTCTCGATTCGACTCCTTACCTTGGACAGGCCTTAAAAGGTATGCCTTTTTTAATTCATGCCTTACGAGAGTGGGAACCCAACTATCAGCTTCTTTTGGTTCAGAAAATGCCCTTAAGGAAAAAGCTGCATGTAGATTTTTCAGTGTTAGTTTAAGAAGGATTACTAATACATACTGATTGCATGAAGTAATAGGTGTTTCATTTACTCATATAATATACTTTGATGATATTCACTCTCTCTGTTACCCTCTGTATGAGTTTTTCTTGTTGCTGTGACAAAACACCTGACAAAAAACAACAGAAAGGATGCTGAGAGGTGCGTGAGGCAGCTGGTCGCATCTCATCCACAGTCAGGAAGCAGCGCTGACTTCTGGTGCTTGGCTCACTTTCTTCTTTCTTTCAGTTTGGGACCCCAGCCCACATTTAGTGTGGGTCTTCCTACCCCAATTAACCCAATCTGGAAACTACCTTAAAGACGCACCCAGTAGTCTGTCTCCAGGGGATTTTAGATCCTGTCTAGCAATCCTCACCTCTCATCCCCTCCTTGGTTTCCTTTTCCTTCTGCTTCTAGGATTTAGTCTCAGACCATGAATGAACCTTGTTTTCTTGAAAGTTAATGGATGTCCTTGAGAATATTAAAGTACTTTTGTAGTGTAGTTGTAGGTTGGTTCTGGCACCCAGCCTATTCTCTTGCCAGAACTGGAAGTTACTAGATCCCCTATTTACCTTTTTTTTTAAGTTTTTTGAATTAAAAATTAATTCATGCCTATTGTATCAAGTGAAATGATGCAATACAAAGATTTATAAAGGCAATTCTGATCATTTTTAAACTAAACCCCTCTCATCCAACCCCACAGAAGTAACTAGTCGTAATATTTGGTATGTGTTATTGCACACTTCTCTCCCCTGCACCCCCACACATCCACTTACTTATAAGTGTATGATCAAGAATATGTGCAGATGAGTGGGGTTTCTTTTTTTAAAACAAGGAATCATAGTCTACCCATTAATATGCAACTTGCTTTCTTAACAACTAATCTTGGACACTACAAACCGTAAATATGGATCAATCCCTGCCTACTTCCTTTTTTGACAGGGTCTCTCCAGTTCTAGCCTGGCCTAGAACTCAGTACATAGAACAGGCTGTCCTTGATCTCACAGAGATCCACCTTCCTATGCCTCCTGAGTCCTGGGATTAATGGCATGAGCCACCATGCCTGGTATCCTGCTTACCTGCCTACTTTTATAATTTATTTTTACAAATACAGTGCACATTTATGTATGTAAATGGGCTTACTTTATAATACTGTTTTAAAGTATCTTTAGTCTTTGTGTTTATTTCTTTCTCTTTCTCTCTTCTCTACTCTCAGCCACAATTCAACATACACCATATCAAGAAACAAGTATTCTCATCCTAGTTTGATTCTTTATATTTTGATGGATTTCTTGTATGCATTCTCACACCAAAGTACAGGCCAGACCAGCTGCTTCCTTACTTTGTTGTTTGAGCTTTCTAAAGATCTCATTGCCTCTTTTCAGTGTGGCCCCATCAGTATAAAATAGAAATCATAATTTAGATGCCTATTACTTTTAAGATTGCACTGAAGATCATATGGTTAACATATTAAAACATTTTACTTTTTCAGTCTCTAGTAACTGAAAGTGCAAAAGATAATGTCTGACATAAGGAACTTGCAGTGCAGTGGACAGGTGGACTCACAATTAGATGCTTTCCTGTGAGATGGACAGGGCTGCAGGGTGTGTCCAAGGAGCCTTGGGGTATCCCAGGGTTTCTAGTGGTTGGTGAGTAGAAATTATCTAAGGATAGGAAAGTGTTTAGAGTTGATGCTTGAGCTGGGTATTAAAGAATGAGCTGGGATTGGCACTGGAACTCTTATCAATGTTAGTTATTACCTTCAGTGTTGAATATGCTTGTTTCTTCCCCTTCTAGGACAGCTGACTTACCAGGTTCAGTCACCCGATGAAGGAGCTCTAGTTACTGCTGCCGGAAATTTTGGGTTTGTTTTTAAGTCTCGGACCCCAGAGACGATAACGATAGAAGAATTGGGAACACTTGTTACTTACCAGTTGCTGGCCTTTTTGGACTTCAACAATATCAGAAAAAGGATGTCTGTCATAGGTATGTTTGGTAGCTAAGATTACTTATGATGCTACTGTGATTATACTGATCCTCTTTCAAAGATAATTTAACTCAGTTATGTGCTATATTTTTATAACTTTATGAACTCTTATGATCCTCAGCTTAGCCTCAAGACTGTAATAATATATGAATAAAATTTAATGAGGTCTTATTAATGCCAGGCATTGTTCTGAGTTCTCTACTTGAATTAACTGCTTTAATTGTCACAACAACCTTAATAAAGTAGGTGCTATTAGATTTATGGCCATCTCATGGACAATGAAACTGCACTGCAGAAAAGCTGAGTGACTTGCCGGAGTTCACATACGGGAAGTGATACAGAGGAGAGTCTAACCAAGGCAGTCTGACTGAAGCGCTCATGTATCTAGCAGCTGAATCCTTTGGGCTCAGGATGAGTTTCTGAATCGCATGGCCTGTGCTGGTTGTTGTGAGAGCTTCAGTCCTCCTCTTATCACGATCGTGCTCCTCCTCAGCACTGTCTCAGTGTCCTCAGGGAGGCAAACTAGTGGCATTCTCTCTTCCCCAACCCTCTTAGTCTTCCAAGCTGTATAGTCACTCATCTTCTTTGATGACCAGAAGGTACTTTGATTCAGTTTCAAGGTTGAACGTTCTGCCCGCCACCGTTCCTTGTCTGCCCAGCTCGCTCCCTCCTTGCTCTGCTTTTGACTTCTCCCCTATCAACGGCTCCTTCTTTCCTCCCACAACTCTACCGCCATCCTGCTTCCTGAGAGATACTGTCCGTGTTCTGATAGGCAATGATTTGGCTAGTCTATTTTCTGCTTTCCATCAGAGATGAATTTCTCGAGGTCAATTTTTGTCTCTTACTTTCTTACTTTTTTCCATGACACAAGAAGGAATGCTCTTCCAGAAGTTTCTAATCAGCTTGTAACTACTTTGGGTGATGCCGTTCCTTATTTGTCTATCTGTCTGTCTACTTGTCATTCTTTGAACTATGTTTGAGATTCTGACCTCATATTATTCTGTTGACAGTGTCTCCTGATTCTTTCCGTGTCCAGTGCTTTCCTTCCCAGTGGCCTTTGCTGTCTTTACTCCTTCATCCCATGTTTGATGTTAGTGTCCTTTTCTCACTTTCTGTGTTCTGGTATTGTGCTGACCACTTGCATAGTGACAGCTCTTGCCCATAGCCTGTGACCTTCCAATACCATTCTTCTTCTCTCATAGAGACTCAAGTCCATGTTCAGCCTGTTTCTGCTTGCTGCCACTGGATTCTATTATCATTACCTAAATGTTTGTGTCAAATGTGAAACTTTCCATCTGTAGCTATTGTGTTTTCTAAAGTCTGAGCTAAATAAAATTGATGGTAAACTGAATATTTTATAATGAATTCATTTGCTGAATTGCCACAATAGTATATTACCCTCGTTTAGGTCACAAGAAATTAAGAGTTTAGGTCTTTTACTGACACTGTTACATAGCACACAACTTAAGTCACAGCTAGTCAGATGCAGAGAAAATATTTGAACCTAGATTTCTCTAAAGTTTGGTCTTGGACAGTGATGTAGCTCAATGGTAAAGTACAATGCATAAGGCTCTGGGTTCAATCGCCAACTCTGAAACATGCCACTCCGGAAATAAAGCTGGGCTCTTAACTTCTGCTATGAGTCGCTTGCTTTTGACACTTCCATATCTTTTGTGTGTCTAGGACAACAGATCTCAGATTGCAGCTCCCATTCAAATATCCAGATACTTGACTTTGGTTATTGGAAGCAGAGTTCCTAGGTTTCCATTTTTGATAAGCTCCTAGATGATGCTTATGGTACAGTTCAGGGAAGCACAAACTGAAGACCACTGCCCTAGACTGACAAATCCTTGTTGCTATTGATTATTTTTCCTGGAAATATAATGAGATGTTTCTTTGCTACTCTTTAAACTAAGAAATTTTCTAGAATCTTATCAACCTATTCCTAAATCCTTTTCAAAAGTATCTGAGAAATATTTGCAAACCAAGCCTATTAACCACTTTTTTTTAACTATAAAATTCTTTTGTCTTTCTCTTAACACCCAGTACCATTGAATCAGTTAGAAGTCTTATTACTGCTTAGAAGAATTGTTGAAATATCTTTGAACTGTCCCAATACCCATCTTTGCTGGTACTAGCTTACACTTTAAATCGTGGACTTGATTTTGCACCACTTAAAAATAATGATAGTTTCCCAGAATTCACCGGGACAAAACTCCTAAGGTTATGTGCATCCTGACATCAACCTACTTTTCCTCTACTTTTTTTTTTCAGTGGCAGAAAGGTTCAACCTGCATGTACTCCTCATTTTAGTGAAGATATTTTTTTTAAAAAAACAGAAGGAACTGGGTGGTGTGTATATATAATTATAGATGCACATATTCAAATTTTATATGATCATATGTAAATTTAATTGGTTCTTCTATAAGTTATTCAATTTAATTAAAAATGAGTCCTGGGGAAGGAATGAGTAGGCTAGAGAGAGAAACAGTGAAACCCTTCTGTGTTATATATCAATTGTAAATACATGCTATTGTGCATTTGCCAAAAGTCACAACACTATACAGTACAAAGAGTGAAACTCAATGTAAACTATGGACTTTACTTAATACTATATCAATATCACTTGATAATTACAACAAACACCGTGTTAATACGCAATATAAATTATATGGGAAGCTTGGGATGGGGAAGTAGCTAGGGGCATCACTACCAGCTGGCCAATTTTTCTACAAATTTAAAGCTTCCCTAAAAACAAATTTAATCAGTTAGATTATATGTATATCAATTCTATAATTACATTTATATATGGTATAATTATATAATGAATATAATTCTATTTATAAGATGATATAAATCTTGAAGGAACTGCTAAACATAGATATATGAAAGCAGATATTTTCTACCCCACAAGATGGACTTGAGCCAGTGTCCAGTGTACAGAGAGGAGGGTCAACTTAGAGGAAACATCTCATTCATGCTCCCAAGTGAAGCCAGACATGGTTGAGCAGGACCTTTGCTTATCTTCACATAGATGGAACTGGTGAAAGAAAGGAGCCAGGAGCTCCTCCCAAGTCCATGTGACCCCCTGAGGGACAGATCCTCAAATGGCCTTAAGAGTAAAAATAAATTTATTTATTTATTTATTTAACCAAAGAGTAAAGTCATCCGTTCCAAAGGCCAAAAATGTCGAAAATATTTGGGAACTTTTATCTAATCCTTAAAAGATTTTAGGGTTACCTCTTCAGAGGGGGAATGTTAGAGTAGCCGAAAACCCCATAAAAATAAATAAATTAAAGAAGAAAGAGTATATGAAAAAAAGAAAGCAGATATTTTCTATTTAATAAGTTTTAAATTTCTCATTTTGCAGTACCATTTGTTTCTTGGTGACACCATTTTAATCCTCTACTTTCTAAACTTTGTGCTCAAGCCTCATCAACCCCACTATCCCTAGGATGCATTATACA
>NW_008337053.1:1727558-1740668 GCF_000622305.1 Nannospalax galili | reverse complement strand
ATATATATGACAATTTTTTCTTAATTTTTTTTTTGTTGAAAAAGTCTACTGATCTGGGAATGTCCAATTCAAATATCATTTGTTTTCTCTCTTATGTTTTTAAGATAACTGTATCTCCAGAATGCTTTATTCATTCTTTGACAGTGTAACACCAAGTTTCTCCCAGCCTAAAGGCTGTGTGCTACCTGAGGTCAGGTGCAGTGCTTTATCTTTTCATACTAGGTCCAAGCACTGGACTGGCACACAGTATATCCCCTACAAATTTTGTCGAATAGAATTCTATCCAATATGTTGTAACTTAAGAACTTCTCAATCACTGTATTAAATTCCTACCATGGAAAATGTGTATATCCATTTTGTCTCTACTGAAACAGCTTCGAAAGGTTGTTCTCAGAAGGTAAAAACAGACACCGTCTGAGGATATCCATTTTTATTTTTTATGATAACAGACCATAGGCAGTCACCATCAGCTAAGAAGTCAACACACACTGTTGGCTCAGTGTCGCGTCAGCAGGGTCTGTCTCTCCTTAAAACCTCAGGGAGGTGTCAGTGGTGTTCATTTGGCTCAGAACTGATTTCTCTTTGCTCTGAGGGTGTTGACAAAAAGCTAAGATTGTTACATGGGGAGATGTTTGGGTTTTCCTCAGGACTGGTCACCATTACAGGCTGTGGAGAATTCTCAGCCTAACCGCAGACATCAGATGCCTGTCTGCCTTAATGGATTCCACATGAGGAAAGGTAATGGTCACAGAATGGAAGCTCGCAGGCTTTATTTTGGCTGCTTGGCTTTTAATGGGGGAGGGGGCATTGAAAGAGACTCACCTAGAACAGAAACGTCTCTGATACTGGGCAGGAAACAGACCCAGTCTCCTGATGGTCCCGTGGCTTGGTCTGTGGGGACAGCACCCTGCCGCAGAGGCTCAGCTGTTGTTGATCTCTCCCTCCTCCTCGGCCTTTCCCTTCACCTCCTCCCTCTGCTTCCTTCTCCATCCTCTCTCTCCTGTTTTTTTCTTTCTTTTTTGGTCTATCCTTCATTAACTCATCATCCACGTATAGTTTCAATTCTGGGTCAAGAGCCCTGATTTAAGTCAGTGCTATCTAAAATGTTGGTTTCTATAGCATTTTGTCAAAGGACTCAGAATCTACTAATTAGTTCACATACAAATCTCATTGTAAGATTATGGCAGAACCTATTGTACTAATTCAGTACATAGTGGTGTAGAAAATTCAAAGATACTAAATAGAGGCAAGTGGCAGATAATTATCAAGGAATAAATTACAATAGCTCTCCAGAATTCCCACATGAGTGAAGACTGTTTAACATAACCTCAGCACATGGGAGGTAGAAAGGAGAAAGATCATATTTGGGGATAGCCTTGGCTGTATAGTGAGACCCTGTCTCCCCCATACCCCCAAATGATCAGTTTCATCTAAAAGGCTACAATCATAAAAGGATAAAAAGTGTTAAGGGTTGGAGGAATGTAACTATGAAAGCACAGTAAGTGTTACCTGTCCTAATTTGCTATTCTTATTGCTCTAATAAAACACTGACCAAAACAAACTCAGAGGAGGAAAAGTTTTATTTGGTTTGCAGGTTGTGGTCCATCATCGAGGGAAGTCAAGACAGGAACTCAGGGTAGGAGCTTAAAGCAGAACCCAGGGAGGAACGCTCGTCATGACTTAATCAGCTACTTTTCTTATATAGCCCAGACCACCTGCCTAGGGATGGCACCACCCACAGTGGGCTGGGCCCTCCCACTCCCACATCTATCAGCTAAGAAAATGCCTCACAGATATGGCCATAGGCAATTCTGATGGAGGAGATTCCTCAGTTGAGGCCCCTTCTTCCCAGGTGACTCTAGTTTGTGCCAGTTGACAAAGACTAGCACATTACCCTTGATTAACACTGTCTATTCTAGTTTCCTCCTGGCTTGAACAGATATAATGCACCCTGGACATCTTTTAGTACTGTGTCTTGTTATGGCCTTCTATTCTAAGACCCTTGGTCTGCTTGTCTAATTGCCTGACCTTGTACAGTTTTTCTTATATCCTACCTTGAATTGCCTACGCTAGGGGAAAAGAGCTCATGAATGTTTGCCCCTTTCCAGTCTGTTTCCTACCTTGCTTCACCATGTTAAATGAATAGTAGTGGATATTTATGTTCATTTGTCCTGGGGCATTCTGTTTTTAGAGAAAACTGTAAGTGGAAAGCATGGAATACTCCCTGATTAAACTAATGAAGTGTATGAGGGTATGCTCAAATTGCAAAGTGAAGTTGTGGCTGGGACAGTTACCTTCAATTGTAGTACCTCCTAGGCAGAAACACATGACTATGTCATGCTGTGTCATTTATTCATTCATTAATTCATTCAGATTATTAAGTGCCCACTGTGTGTCAAAATGTAAAACTAAGCCTACCAAACTGGACCAACTCTTCTGTGGCTTGGAAATAAGATTTGTTTACTAGAATATGCAGGTAAGATTGATGAGAAGGGGAGTCCAGGAAAGGGTGTCATTCAAAAAACCTGGACAACAGGTAAGAACACAGGCCTGCAAGTAACAGACTTCCAGTGGGAGAAGGGTGGAAGTTTTATTTCTTTAAAGTCCTCTGTGAGGTATGTTTGCAGCTGTGATGGACCCAAGAATTAACCATTAGACGGAATGAGCTTTTCCAAGCAAAGTTGTATAAGAACAGGGAAGAAAGGGCCAATAGCTGATGTACAACCAATGCTGGACTGGTCAGAACTCCTATGGAGAAGAGCTGAGGTAGCAGTGATATTTATTTGAAAAGTAGGCCTCTGGTTCTACCTCAGGAGCTTTTAGTCAAAGCTCTTAATTCTATTTAATACAGATGACTTACTTTAAAACTTTGGACCCTTTAGCAGTAGTGGACAAAGAGAATGGGTGGGTCATGTCCACCAGAATAAAAATAATTGTTTCTGAGTTTGGGAAATCAAAGGATTCCAGTAGAATGAATATTTCTAAGTTGATTAAACAGGAATAAAGTCAACTGACTTAGGTAGTGACTGTCTAGTCAAAGACTCTGGGCGGAAATCTTATGCCCATTTCTGCACTGGCTATCTGGAGTCCTGGGAAGGAGAGTTCAGTTTTGACAGATTTCAATGATATAATCTGCTTCTTCAAACTTCTTCTTTTCAGTTCGAAACCCAGAAGGACAGATAAAACTTTATTCCAAAGGAGCAGATACCATTTTGTTTGAAAAACTTCATCCTTCCAACAAAGACCTTCTGTCTTTGACATCAGACCACCTCAGTGTAAGTGCCTCATGTTGAGTTCAATGCAATGACCCTTTGCCGTCCCCTATGGTTAGGACTTGTTAAAAACTTATCAGCCAATGGTCTGACCTGTGAAACAGAAGCATCTGGAGATCCGTCCCACAGGGAGCAGTGTCAGTGTGCCTGGAAACTGGCACAGGGAACCCCTTTGCTGGCTGGCTGAGCCCACAGTTTTCAGCACAGGTGGATTAGCTTAAACAGCTGCCAGGGCCACACAACAGGGTGAGTCTCAGGATGTGTCAGGGCCACTAGTTGAAGGCTGCGCTTAGATGGTGAGGGAAAAATAGTCTCTGGAGCCAACTTTCTCCTCTAAGGACTCTTTCATGCAGACTTTAAGTTCCGAGTTCCTTATGTGTTCTAGGGGCTAAGCTCACATATTTGGAGACTACCATAATTTGCTTTCAGAAACTTTCTGGAGAGAGTAGAGGTGACCTTAGTGCCTCCTGTCCACTTTTGCTTCAGGGGGTGAGGGCCTATGAAATAATATGGGTATTATGGATTTAAACCTGATATTCAAGTGTCATTCTGATATTTGTTTGAGGTTTGTTTAACCCCGTGTGAACTTTGAGAACTATCCAAAGCTCTCCTCATTTTTATCACTGTTACCCCCATTAAAAATCATTGAGGATTCATGTTCCTTTGTTAGGCTTTATATTTAATATAAAACATTCCCCAAGTCTCTTAAGAACAAAACAAACAAATAAAATATACTCTGCCTGACTTTAAGTTAAAAATGATGGCTTAGTAACATTGGTCGCAAACATAGTTTGTTTTTTTTTTCTTTCTTTCCAATAGAGCGTTCTTGATTTTCTTTTAATGTATTCCAGAAAGCTGGCATGGTCTCTTAAATTTTTTTATGAAAACAATATTGGAATCATAACTATCTGATTTTTGTTATTACTCAAACACCAAAGCTCTTGATTTTCATATATTTTACTTTTATATTGAAGTTGAGGAAGCCTAATTCAGGCTTTTCATATTTCTATGCAACAGAATTGCTTTTAGGCCAGATAATTTTGACCTGCTCTGTCTCTCAGTTTATTCGTTTTAGCTTCTGAATTGTGGGGTTTTAAATTTGTATTTAATCATTGATTCTCAATGGTTTAATGATAGGAAAAGACCTTGTTCAAATGAACATTTAGGATTAAACTAATGAACTAATTAGGTAATTTAAATCATCTGTCCCCTTTTGTAATGTCATCTTAGAGTTGATTCAATGTTGCACAGAACAGAGAGGAAGGCAGGAATAATGCCCACTGGGGCTGCAAGTTAAAGGCAAAGAAGAGTTTGTGTTTATTAAGAAGACAAAAGATGGTTACAAGGCACTAACTAGATTTTCAGATCAGAAGGGGATCCAATGGTGGTCTTGGAAGACAGGGCTTGTAAAATATGATTACAATGTCCAAACTACTACCAACTGCCTGTGCGATAAATTTGGATAATTTTTTTTGTGGTCTTTCTGGGCTAAAGCACATCGTTGTGGTATACATTGCCTTTTTTTTTTTTTTTTTTTTTTTTGTATTTACCTCATTAAGGTGTATCATGGTTTAGCCTGTGTCTGACCATAAAACTCTATTTGTACCATACACCAGTGTACAGTAGAGAAGATATGCTCCATGACAGGCAAGGCTCAAAGGGGCAGAAACGCTGATAAAATGCTTTGCTTGTAAGTTGGAGGCCCCCAAAATGACTGACGGAGGCAGAGGCGACATGGAAGGTTTTCGTTTCCCCAGCTCAATCTACTTATGTTTCTAGCTAATGTGGTTGTGTGAGACACTTAACAGATACCAATCTCCTACCCCTCAGGCCTATCAGAAGGATAAAGTACCAGAAGTATCATATGACATTATTTGTTTACCAAGGGCCCTAGTTTATTCTCTGTTTCTGTGACAAACACCATCACCAAAAGCAGCTTAGGAAGAAAGGGCTAATTTGGCTTCTACTTCCACTGATGAGGGAAGTCAGGGCAGGACCTCAGGGCAGGAGCATTCAGCAGAAACCCTGAAAGAATTCTGGCTCACTCACCCACAGGCTTATGCTCAGTGAGCTTTCTTCAACAGTCTAAGACTACTTGCCTAGGGATGGTACTGCCCACAGTGGGCTGGGCCCTCATGCATCAGTTAATACGAAGATAGCCTCCCACAGACATGGCCACAGGCCCTTCTGATCTAGGCACTTCTTCAGTTGAGACTTTCCTCTCAGATGACTTTAGACTGTGTCAATTAAAGCTACACTAGGACACCAAGCCAATATAGAAAAAGTATGGATTCTCAATATTTGTCTATTTATTAAAAATTAGCTCTGTAGCTGGGCATGGTGGTGCACATCTTTAATCCCAGCAAAGGCAGGCGAATCTCGATGAGTTTGAGGCCAGCCAGCTATACATAGCAAGTTCCAGACCAGCTGGGGCTACAGGGAGATCTTGTCTCAAAAAGACAAATAAAAAAAAAAAAAAAAAAAAAAAAAAAAAAAATTAACTCTGTCAAGTGTAGATTCTAAAAAATTTAATGTATTTTGAGCTAATCTGACTTGACGCTATCTTCAAGATTTCAACCCATTTTATTACTAAAATGAAACCTTAATATAGCCAATAGAGAAAAGTTTTAAAGGAGAGTATAGAAAAACAAAGTCGGCCCTCTAAGCTTTGTCTTGTAGAAGCTTCTCTTCCACTTTCCCCTGAACGTTATTATTATAACCTTGAGTAGTACACCAAATTCTGTCACTTTACTGTTTGGCGTACTAATACTTATTCATCAGTTATTTCCTTTTAGTGTCTGTTGTGGAAAATTTCAATCATGTACAATCAAAAGCAGGGCTCAATGGATTAGGCACAGGTGTACTATGGGTGTGGAAAGGCCTGGTGAAAGGCCCTGCGGTAGTCCCGTGAGAAAGCATCCACTCCTGACTGATGAGCAGTGAATCCCAGTTCTTCCCCCACCCCTGGAAGTTAAAGGCTGGGACTCATGGACAGGAATATTTCCTACAGGAGAAGAAAGGTTGGGCACTGTTGTGACGGCACACACTTTCTAATTAGGACGTTTCAGCAGGCATTTCATCTGTTATTAGCAAGTGGGAGGCTGATACCCTGAAAACCAAGCCTCACAGAGATAAACATAGAACACCAATATTGTCTTCTGTGTCTGAGGAGATAAGAAGTTAGTCAGGATGGTCACATAGTGCTCTGGGACAAAATGAGTCCAGGTGAAAAGTTTGCCCATGATGGGGCGATTTTTATTGTACCTATTGCTTTCTACTGCTTCCTAATTTTACATCTTCTCGGGCAGGATTTTGCAGGGGAAGGCCTTCGAACCTTGGCGATTGCTTATAGAGATCTTGATGACAAGTATTTTAAAGTGTGGCAAAAGATGCTTGAAGATGCAGATGCTGCCGTGGATGAGAGGGATGAGCGGATTTCTGGAGTGTATGAAGAAATCGAAAGAGATCTGATGGTATATGTTTGGAAGCATGATGCTTTACGCTACTTAACGGGTAGCATGTGTTTGGAGCTCTAGCACTGGAATAAGCCATTGGCTAAATGATCTTGCATGCAGCAGATGTTATCCTTTCAAACACTGAATCATGTTTTATATATTGGCTTTGAGCTTGCAATGTGTGGCCCCAGTGAACTTAGATGTTTATTTTTGTTAGCAATAACATATGCAGTTGGAAATTTCCCCAAAGTAGAAGATAGTAGACTCCCCCTTATTTGTCAGCCTCTGGTTTATCTTTGACATTGTTTTTAATCTCTCTCCCTGCTTCATGGTCCACTTTTTTTTATTTTTTTTAACCTCAGAAAAAGTTGCTATGAAATGCGGGGCTGTGGCACTAAACTATCCCAGGCCCAGTAGATTTTGATGATATCTTTACCATTACAGTGTGGTCTATTTTTAGAAACCAGTCTTCTCAGAGGGCCGGGTGACCAAGGAAATGAGTAGCGAGAAGCGTGTCTTCTTTACCATTGGAGGAAAATTGAATACTCTTTACTTTGTTATGGCATCTGCTGGTCTGTTAATATAGAGAATGATACTACTCCCTCCCCACCACCCCACACCCTCAGTTTTCTGTGGGCTGAGGGTTTTCCTTTGAATTTCTTCATTTTTGTTGAAAGTTGAGAAGCAGCTAAGAACTTTTTAAGTCATTTGAGGCCAAGTGGACTTTGACCATTTATGTTAATGAGTTATCTGAGCATATCATGTCCCTCATGTGAATTCTACCTCTCTGGGTCTCTGCTCTTAAACTGACTTAACTTGGGAACTTCCTTTTGGGGTCTAATCTGATTGATCAATTTATGTACACACTAGTCTGCTTACTATATTAACATATTATAAGTTGTCTTCATTTCCTGTTCCTTGACCTTTAAACTCTGAATGAAAGCTATAGATGTTACAGATGTTGTTTACGTGTGTTAACGTGAGTTATTATTTATTTCCTAATGAAGCTGTTAGGTGCCACTGCTGTAGAAGATAAGTTACAGGAAGGTGTTATTGAAACGATTGCAAGTTTATCTCTAGCCAATATTAAGATCTGGGTTCTAACAGGAGACAAACAAGGTAATTTGGAAATGGGAAATTATGATGTTTGAAGTGGGGGAGTTAATTCTTTGGTAAAATTTTAACTAATCAAAACCTTCAACCAATTAGATTTCTTTTTAGTCCTCCACACAGAAAAATTGAAATATAAAAAGAAAGCTAATATGTGTTAAGAACCTACTATTTAAAAAGTAACAAATGGGGGGGTAGAGAGATGGCTCAGAGGTTAAGAGGCCTGGCTGCTCCTGTAGAGGACCTAGATTCAGTTCCCAGCACCCAGATGGCAGCTAACAACCATCTGTAACTCCAGTTTTAGGGGGTCCTATGTCCTCTTCTGGTCTCTCTGGGCATTGCATGCACAAGGGCACTTACATACATGCAGGCATAGCACTCATACACTTAAAATTAAAAATAAATAAATATGGGCTGGGAGATGGTTCAGTGGTTAAGAGCACTGGCTGTTCTTGTAGAAGACCCAGGTTCAAATCTCAGCACCCATATGGTGGCTAACAGCTTTCTGTAAAGCTAGTTCCAGGGAATCTGACACCCCCTGTGAACACTGCATGACACGGGTGCACTTACACACATGTAGGCATAACACTCATACACATAAAGTAAAAATAAATAAATAAATCAAAAATAAAAAAAATAAAAATAAAGGCTAAACCAAACTAACATTTGCCACTCAAAACATTTGCCACTTACCCTTACAGAGAAAAATACCTCACAAATTTTTCATATGAGTCTTGTCCCCTGTCAAGGTAGGTAGTGGCACAGCATTGAAGTAAGACTTTGGGGACCTTGAGGTCTCCTTTAGTTTCTTGATGTTGCAGAAGAGGTGAGGGTGGTGAGTAAGCTTTGGAAAGGTGAAAGGAGACAGCTGTTTATAAACTTTTTGTAAACTATTTTAACAATGATTATAATTATGCCAGTACAGTCTGGCTAAATTCCAGGATTGCCTGTACAGTGGTTCAGCAATCCACTTTTAGGAATGACCAAAGGCTATGCCATTATGTTCAGAACGTTTTCTTAAGAAAGAAAAAGTTTTTATAAAATTTAAATCTATTGCTAGCATTGAGAGTTAAAAATTATTTCATACCTTAGGAAATGCAAAGTATTTAGTTAACTGGCATGTGCTTATAGTTTAGATTTATTTATTTATTTTAATTTTACGTGCATGAGTGTTATGCCTGCAGGAGTGTAAGCATAATTGTGTCGTGTACTGCCCATAGAGGAAAGTAGACGATGTCAGATCCCCTGGAACTGGAGTTATGTGGATGATTGTTAGCCACCATGTGGGTGCTGGGATTTGAACCTGGGTCTTCTGCAAGAACAGCCAGTGCACTTAACTGTGGAGCCATCTCTACAGCTCAACACATACTTATATTAAAGACTATATCCACTTGTTAGATACATTTTAGAGAATTTAAGTGTTCATAGATGGGATAAATCAATTATCTATCATCTATCATCTAAATCTATCATCTATATCTATCAAATATCTATATCTTCTATATCTATCTATCTATCTATCTATCTATCTATCATATCTATCTATCTCTATCATCGATCTATCATCTATATCTTTTCTTCTTTGCAGTACTGTTGATGAAAGTATTTGACTCACACATGCTGAACTGGATGTTCTATTACTTAGGTACATATCCCCACCCCCTTACTTTTTGTTTTGACATAGAGTCTCACTAAATTGCCCAGGATAGCCTCATACTTACTGTGTAGCCCAGGCCGGCCTTGAACTTGTGATCCTCTCTGCCTTTGCTTCCCAAAGAATTGCAGTCCTGTGCCACTAGCACCTCTAATTCTTTTTTTTCTAGCAAAATTATCAATTACAAAAATAAATAGTAGAGCTGGTTGTGGTGATGCATGCCTTTAATCCCCTTCCCAAAGAATTGCAGTCCTGTGCCACTAGCACCTCTAATTCTTTTTTTTTCTAACAAAATTATCAATTACAAAAATAAATTTCTGTGAGATCAAGGCCAGCCTGGTCTACATAGTGAGTTCCAGACCAGCTGGGGCTTCAGGGAGACCCTGTCTCAAAAATAAAAAATTGTTTAGGGTCTGGTGTGGTGGCACCTGCCTTTAATTCCAACACTTAGGAGGCAGAAGCAGGCAGAGCTCTGTGAGTTTGAAGCCAGTTTTGTCTACATAGCAAGTTCCAAGCCAGCCAGGGCTACATAGTGAGATCCTGTCTCAAAAAATGTTTTTTTGTGTGTTGGAGGAGGGGTTTTGTAACCTAAAACTTTTTTCTTTTTTCTTCTGGTTAAACTGGTTAAACTGGTTAAACCATTCTATTGTAGGGCTATTTAATATGTAAACCATATTGTTATACATAAAATAAAGTATGGATTTTTTTTAGAGTAAAAAACAAAAGAGGAGCCAGAGGACAGCTGGTCAGGGAAAGATATTTGCTGCACAAGCCTGAATCCTGAGTTTGGCCCCTTCAGCCCAAGTGAAAACCAGATACAGTGTTGCACTTCTGTAATCCCAGGACGCCTAGCAAGTGGAGAAAGGAGAATTGCCCAGAAGCTGGTAGCCAGGTAGCCTTGAGCATGAAGTCCAGCAGAAACAGCAAGGGAGATCCTGCAGGGACTGGAGAGATGGCTCAGTGATGTGATTAAGAGCACTGGCTGTTCTTCCAGAGGACACAGGCTCTGTTCCCAGTACCCACATGAAGGCAAACAAATAACTCCAGTTCCAGGGGATTTGCTACCGTCTTCCGGCCTCTGCAGGCATCACATGCACATGGTCTGCTTACGTACATGCAGGTAAAGCATTTATACACATAAAATTAAATAAATTGAGAGGAGAGAGAGAGAGACAGAGGGAGAGAGAGAATGGGGGGAGAAGGAGGGAGAGAGAAACGTTGCCTCAAAAACAATGTGGGAGAACCAACTCTTGAAAGTTTTCCTGTGACCCCCACGTGTTATCATCTATATCTATCAAATATCTATATCTTCTATATCTATCTATCTATCTATCTATCTATCTATCATATCTCTATCATCTATCTATCTATCATCACCATCTATCTATCATTTATCTATCTTCTATATCTATCTATCATCTGTCATCTATCTATCTATCTATCTATCTATCCAAATCTTTCAACTACCTACCTATATACCCTACAGAAATAGGCCACTAAGTTGAGACGGTCCAAGGTGTTGTATTATATTTAGGAACTGAAAGGCTGCCTGCTGTGTCACTGTTTGCTATGGAGGCCCAGCCTTCCTTATGAAGTGGAGAAATAAGAGTTGTAGACTGGTTGTGGTGATGCATGCCTTTAATCCCAACACTCAGGAGGCAGAGGCAGGCAGATTTCTGTGAGATCAAGGCCAGCCTGGTCTACATAGTGAGTTCCAGACCAGCTGGGGCTTCAGGGAGACCCTGTCTCAAAAAGACCAAAAAAACTGAACTAAAATAAAATAATAAAATAAACACTAGTGAGTTGGGCATTCTAATACTATAAAGTACTTACTCTCTAGGAATTTGTTGGCATTAATTGATCTGTGGGTATAGTGGTTCAATACAAATATCTATGAATTTACTATTATTTATCTTTAATTTCTATGGCTTATACAAACATTATACTGAGATTTTGTCAACTGTCTTTTTTTGTAGGCAAGACTTGTAATTCTGTAGAAATAGCTAGTGGTAAATAATTCTATATACCTAGAATTGAATGACTGTAACATTAGAAGAAAACCTGTCAATTAGCATGTAATTATCCAGTTCTCTGGTAGAGCAGTCCTGGTGGTTCTTGACATGATGATTAAATTGAAAATTAATATTTATTTAGTGGGAAATGGCAATGTCCTATGTGGGAGAACTATAAAAAAATTTGTAAGAACTTTGTTATTGTTCAGCTGAACGTTTTGTGAGTTTTTTTCCCAATTATTTGCCTACTATATTAGAATTGAATATTAACCAAGTTTAACATTTTTAGCACTCTGAAGAGATTATTTAAGATTTAAGGTCAAAAGTTTTGCATTTGTTTATTTCAGTGTACCACAAGACCTTAGAATATCTTTCTGGGTATTAATTTGAAAATCTAAAGGTGGTTTTGAAAAGGAGATGAGAGGCATGGATTTGCAGATGTCCTTACTTCTCCATGGGTTTAGTGAGTGATGAGTTTGGTGATGGATCTCAGGTCCTGAACTTCCTGCCAGGTCACTTGCATTTTATCATTCATTTTATGTTCTCTAACATTAGTGGGGCTGATAGGCTACAGGGAAACACAACTCCAGCTTCAAAACTGTATGAAAGAAAGTATACTTGTGTTATTACAAGACCAAGATTCGTGCAAACTCAAGCAGACAAGAACCCAACATAGAACTGTGGAAATGGGCAGCAGGCCCCGATCTTAGTCCAATAATTATTGGCAGCTGATTACTGCCAGGTGAGGAAGAGCTGATCTTCTTAAAGGGAAGGACTCTTGGTAGGCTGACTAGACTGCAGTGGATGAACTTGCACTGAGGAACATCTGGGGATACTAAGGTGACTTGATATGTCTTAACACAAATGACAGAATGCATGAAATCCATTGGGGGCCTATGGGAGGGTGCCAATCGGAAAGGGGGTATAAAGATGATTAAGATGTTGTATATGAAATACACAAAAATTCAATTAAAAATTTACAAAAAAGTATACTTGTGTTATTAAATAACATTGACTGAGGTAATTTTACTTTGTACCAGAAACTGCCATCAACATTGGTTATGCCTGCAACATGCTGACTGATGACATGGATGATGTGTTTGTGATAACAGGGAGCACGGCAGTAGAAGTGAGGGACGAGTTCAGGTACGTGTTGAAGGAAGGAGGGAAAGGAAGTGGGAAAGCAGAAATACAGGGTGCTGGATTTTCCTGTGGGCACAGCTTACTATAGATGTTTGCACATTTCCTTAAATCTTGCTTATGTTAGTCACAAAACCAAGATAAAGTTGACATTAGCAGTGAATGGTCCTCAGACCTCCCACAATCTCAAGTGTTTCTAGGAAAGGAGTTCAAGTCAGTTGTGTTCTTTAATGTCAACTTTATCTTATTATATGTTAGTGGCAGTGACCTGGCGGGAAGTTCAGGACCTGAGATCCATCACTAAACTCATCACTCTCTAAACCCATGGAGAAGTAAGGACATCTACAAATCCATGGCCTCTCATTTACTTTTCAAAACCACCTGTAGATGTGTGTCTGATTCTGGAATTTTTATACAGATTGTAAAACAAATAAATTAGATTTTTTTTCTCCCCACTTATTTCCTGG
>NW_008337053.1:1701082-1727530 GCF_000622305.1 Nannospalax galili | reverse complement strand
TATGTAGGGTCCATATGTTGTCAAGAGACACCAGCTGCTATGATTAATTATTAAAACTTAAACTAATTTTTTTTTTGTTTTTTTTTGAGACAGGGTCTCCCTGTAGCCCCAGCTGGCCTGGAACTCACTATGTAGACCAGGCTGACCTTGAACTCACAAAGATCCACCTGCTTCTGCCTCCCAAGTGCTGTGATGCACTATGCTACCATGCCCCAGCTAAATGACTATTTTTCAAGCCTGAAATTTCAAAATTGAAATTTTTGGGCCTCATTAAGAGACACATATTTATTAAATATATGCACTCGTTTTAAAGAAAATAAATTCAAGGAATGTTCTTTAAAACAAGAAAACAGACTTGTGCATCTGATTTGCATAGAAGCTAAGAGATAAAACCAAACTTAACAGTTAAGATCAGTTTTCAGAGTTCTTTAGGGGGTCTAAAACAGCAGCAACAAAGGCAAAACACTGGAGTCATCTGTGTTTTTTCCCAGGAGCAGAAATTAGTATGCCACACCGAACATGTCTATTTGAGTACAGGAGGCTCTTTATGTTATTTTTGAAGCAACAAATAATACCACCCCCTACCCCAGGAAGAAGTGTTTCATTGAATGTGGAACTCTTAATTTTTTTTTAAATCAGTGTCCTACTTTGCTTTCTGTTGCTGTGATAAACACCAGGACCAAAAGCAACTTGGGGAAGAAAGAGTTTATATTTCATCTTAGATTTCCAGGTCACCATCAATCATTAAGGGAAGACAGGACAGGAACTCAAGGCAGAAGCTTGGAGCACAGACCATAGGATGAACGCTGCTTACTGGCTTGTTTCCTGGCTTGAGCTCAGCTACCTTTTGTATATGTCCCAGATCTCCCTGCCCAAGGATGGTGCTGCCCATAGTGGACTGGTTGTCCTCACATCAATTGTTGATTAATATAATTTCTTACAGATATGGCCACAGACTATTCTGATCTGGAAAACCCCTTAATTCAGATTTCCTCTACCCAAGTGATTCTAGGTTGTACCATGTTGATAATTAAAACTAACTAGCACAAGCAAGGTCTTATGTAGTCTAGAATTGCCTCAAATTTATGATCTGTCTTGGCCTCTAGAGTACTTGGATTACAGGCATGTGCCATCACACTGGGCTGGAAGTTTTAAATTTAAGAAAATATTTTTCCGTAAAGGTCTTTTTATGTTTATGAAGATTTTTTTACTCTTGTTGAAGCAAATCTTAATTTGAACAAGCCTACTGATAAATGTTTTGAGACAGTGCCGGGAAGAATATTTAGGCCATGTCCATACATTACTTTATTTCCTGTATTCTTCCCTTTAAGTAATTAATCTGAAAATGTCCTTATTGAGAAATCTCTGTTCCACATTTGAATGAGTAGTCAGAAACAAGATTAGTACGTATAATTGAATAAATTTGGATGTAAGAGCATGGACCTCCTTTTAGCTAGATTCAAGTTGGAATTTTGGCTTCTTGCTCACTGGATGGCTAGGAGCCTTTGGATATGTTATTTAGCCTCTCTCTGCCTGGTTTCTTCATTTGTAAGATGGAGATGCAAATATCGGCCTACAGATTTTGTATTGGAGGATTATATGAGATGAGGATGTAGAGTGTTTGGCTGTTGGTTGTCTTCCTCATGGCCTTCCTTGTTCTGTCTACTACTTCTCTCTTCTCTGCCCACTTTTCATCAGTCATGGATCCCAATCTTTTTACCAACAAGAGCTGTGTTTATTAATATTTCTCCATCTAGGGCAGTGAACCTGGGACCACAGGAAAGGAAAGCATAGCATAAAATGTCACCAGAAGGGGAGAGTAGAAAGAAGATGCCTTGTCTGTCCCCTGCCTCATTCACAGGGAGAAGCTTTGAAGAACAGCTCTTTGGAGGTTGAATGGCAGGGACTCAGAAATGTGTGTGAAGAGAAGTCAAACAAAGCTTGCTCATTTCCAACTTTTCTGACTTTCACAGCCCAGAACACACACGTGTGCATAAGAACAGAAACTCAAGTTTACTTCAACTGATTTTGAACCCTGCCCAATGACAGAACAATTAAGCTATGCACTTTGAATTAAATTTAGCTCAAGCTTAGGACACACAATGACCTCACCTGTCACTGCTCATCAGCATCTACCCTGCTGATATCTAGCACTTTACTTGTTTGTCCCAGTCTGGTCTCTGGTCTCTGAGCTATTGGTTTTCCTTCTTGGCTGACTCCCCACCCTGGTGGGGCTGCTTTTCCTCTCCACTGTTAGAAGACTTGTTGCATGGCTATTTCAGTTCCCAGTGCCCTTCTTTTCCACTATGCTCACCAGCACCATGCCTATGTGGGACATGGCAGCTACTCCACTCGTAGAGCCCCAAATACATATCTGAGTATTCCATCGCCCACGTATTCTTCCACAAGATTGCAGGTCAGGGTCAGTACCTAGGTTTCTTAGGATGACAGGAACTTTTCTTTCTCTCTGTTCCTTATGACATCTTATATCCCAATTCTTTTAGAATTCATCCTTTAAAACTTGAAGAAACTTTTTTCTTTCTTCTCAAAATGCTCAATTAGTGAAATTTCCAATGGTTAGTACTTGGACCTCTTCTGTTGCCGCTAAGAGTTTCAAGAGTCATTTTGGAGCTTGAAAAACAAGAATTTAACGCCTTTCCTCTGTGTTTGCTCCCCCGACCCCTCTGGCAAGGCATGTCTCCGAGTAAATAGAAGATGGTTGGAGAAGGAGTAAATTGAGTTAACATCTCAAGATATTATTCAGTTACATTGGGTTGACTAAATAGATGATGTAGCTGTCATTTGTAGAGCAAATGTGGAGACATGAGCATTATTTATATACTGTTGTTAAGACTTTATATTGGTAGGATTCTCTGGAAGTGAAAACTAGTCATATTTTTCAAATATCAATTATACGTACTTTTGATCCAATGATTCTTGTTTTGAAGAATTTCCTTTAAGAGAATAAGTGAACAAATATATAAATATGTAGGTGAGGAAATATTTATTGTGGCATCAGGTATGATAAAAGGAAATTAGAACTAGATAGAGTACCTAGATATGGAGGATTTTCTAAAATACTATAATATATACAAGCAATGGGATGCAAGATAACCAACAGAAATGGGATTTTGTTTTATTGACTTTGGAGGATGGATGGCATATTTAAGTGAAATATGAGATTACAAAATATTATGGATAGAGTGACCCCTGTTTTGCAAAAAATATTATATCATTATAATATAATACTATACAGCTATCCACCTATTTACCTATCAAGTCCTGAAATTTTTATGGATATTAGTATTGGAAGTATTAGTGTTCATGAAAAGCTCTTACAATTAAGAAAAATTAAAAACATGGTTTTTCAATGAGAAGAAAAAAATATTCAAAGGGAAAAAATTTCAGTTAGTTGCAATATTTTACAGTCCCCGAGGCTCCTTTGCTCAGCTGACTGAATGATGATGCTTAGGTGGTTTTTTTATCCCAGACGTGGATCCCTTGCTCTTTGTGTTTAAGACAGAGGCAGTGTACGATAAAAAATTTTATATTAGAGGAATGAATACATTTGCATGTATACATTTGCTTAATATGAGACTTGAGATTCCCTGTCTGCCATCCCAGCTTCCTCGGCTGCTTTGCTTTTGCAACTCCATGCACCCTCCAGATTTATGAGTTCTGCCAGAACTGTGAATTCCCCAACCTCAGCATTCCATTTACCATCTCAGTTCCCGGGCCTAGCTAGGCTCACAAACCTAGTGTACACAGCACATCTGTGAGTTCTCCAGCCTCAGTGATCTCTTTCTCCTGTCCCACTGCCCCAGGCCTAGCTTGGGTCATGCAAGTTTCCATACCTGTCCAGCTTGGTCAGTTCTACAAAAACTTGCCTACCCTTGTCGCCATCTGATACTCTGATGCAGAACTGGGACTGTGTGGCTTATACATCAGCCCAGACAGACCAAATCAAAAGTTGCATTCTCACATGTTCTTGGTTACCACTGAATTGGAATCACTCCCACCTCTCCAAACACTGACCCATCATCTTCCCTCTAACTTACATAGCAGCTATCAGCTACCCAGCCCAAACTGCTATTCCAGGACCATATGGAGTCTTTTCTAGAACCTCAGGCTCAGAAGTTGCTCCTGTCCTTAGCTGAATTGAGACCACTTCTTATACCCTAATCATACATCAACTCAGAGTGACCCCAAGACTGAACACCAAGCACTCAACTGGGCACATCCTGAGAAGCTGGTGTAACAGCAAACAAAGATACAAACACCCACTCAACAAAGATGAGATCAGTTATTCATACCAAGAAACACCACCGATGACACAACTCCAGATGCCTGGGTTCCATTGCACAAACAATCAAACAAACAAAGACACCATGAATCTGTCTCCTTTAGAAAACAGCAAGCCCACTGTAATATTTCCTGAGAAAGACAACCTAGCGGATGCACAAGAAAATGATTTCAAAATACTAATTATAAATATATTCAAGGAACTCAAGGCAGATATGAATAAAAGACTGAATGAAGACCATGAAAGCACAAACACTTGAGAGAAACACCTAAAACAATTACAGACATGAAAGTATAATTCAGTAAAGAGAATTTCTGAAGAAAAGCCAAACGGAAATAAAACTGGATATGAAAAACTCAGGGAATCAGACAAAAAACTAGAGTGGAGCCTCACTGTAGATTGGATCACGTGGAAGAGAGGATATCAGATCTTGAAAACAAGATTGAGGAAGTGAATCACTCGGTCAAAGAAAATGGTAAATCTAAAATAACCCAGGAACGGAACATGCAGGACCTCTGAGACACAATAGAAAGACCAAACCTATTCATCAAAGGGAGAGAAGAAGGAGAAGAAACTCAGGTCAAAGGCACAGAAAATATTTTCAACAAATCATAAACAAAAATATCTGAAATCTAAGGAAAGAGCTATGTAGCAAGGTGTAAGAGGTATATAGAACAGCAAGTGTACAGGACCAGGAAAAAAAACTCTCCGTGTCAAAACACTAAATGTATAAAACAAAGAAAAGATATTGAAAGTTTTGAGAGAGACAGATCAAGTCGCATACAAAGGCAGGACCATCAGTACAACAGCTGACTTTTCAATGGAGACTATGAAAGCCAGAAGGACTTGGGCCAATGTCCTATAAGTCATGAAGGAGCACAGATGCCAAACCAAACTACAATATACAGCAAAACTATCAGTTGTAATTAAAGGAGAAAGAAAAACTTTCCATGACAAAACAGACTTAAGAAATGTATGTACACTAAGCCATCTCTACAGAAGATAGTAGAAGGAATACTTTAGGCTCAAGAGAAGGTTAAATAGATTGAAGAGGGCACAAGGAATAAAGAATTCCAGAACAATTAACAAAAAGAGGTCTAAGAAAACAACACTACAACACCACCACCATAACAGGAATTAATAAACACTGATCAATAATAGATCTCAATAATAACAGTCTCGATTCCCCAATTAAAAGACATTCTATTAGAAAACAGGATCCATCTTTTTGCTGTCTCCAATAAACACACCTCACCATCGCTGATCAACACCATTTAGAGTCAAAGGATGGAAAAATGTATTCCAAGAAAATGGAACTAAGAAACAATCAGACATAGTTATAGTAAAGTTAAAAAAATGGACTTCAAACCAAAACTATCCAGAGCAAATAGGGAAGGACATGTCATACTCACTAAAGGAAAATTTCACCAAGAGTATATTACAACCCTAAACATATATGCGTTAAACACCTGAGGCACCCCATATTATAAAATAAGCACCATTAAATCTGCAATCACACATCAGCACCAACATAGTGATAGTAGATGACTTTAATACCCCATTGTCAATAGACAAGTCATCCAGACAAACACTAAATAGAAAAGCTCTGGAGCTAAATGACAACATAAATGAAATGGACCTAACAGACATTTTCAGAACATTGCAACCAAACACCAAAGAATCCACTTTCTTCTCAGAAACCCATGGAACTTTCTCCAAATTTGACTGCATAGTGGAACACAAAGACAGCCTCAATAAATCCAGGAAAATGGAAATAATGCCCTGTATTCTATCTGACCACAAAGGTTAACATGGGATATCAACAACACTAACAACTGAAGAAAGTACACAAACTCATGGAAACTAAACAACACACTGCTGAATGAAAACTGGATCAAGGGAGAAATCAAGGAGGAAATTTAAAAATTCCTAGAACTGGATAAAAATGAAAATAAAACATAACAAAATCTGTGGGACACAATAATGGCCATCCTAAGAGGAAACTTCATAGCATTAGGTGTCTCATGAAAAAAACCTGGAGAATTATCATATTAATGACTTAATGATGCACCTGAAGGCCTTAGTGAAACAAGAACAAACAATACCCCCAGAGACTAGAAAGGAATGGATAATCAAAATCAGGACTGAAATTAATGGAATAGAAACAAACCAACAAACCGAAATCAATCAATCAAACAAACAAATAATACAATACAAATGATCAATGAAATGGAGAGTTGGTTCATCGAGAAAATTAACAAGATTGACAACCCTTTAGCCAAATTAACCAGAGGACCCAAATTAATAGAATCAGAGATGTAAAGGGAACCATTATAATAAAACTAATGAAATTCAGAAAATCAGAAAGACATACTTTAAAAACCTATATTCCACTAAACTTGAAAAATCTAAAAGAAATGATTAAATTTCTAAATATTTGTGGCCTACTAGAGTAAAACCAAGATGAGATAAAAGCAATTTGAATAGACTGTGACAAGCACTGAGATCAAATGGGTAATTAAAAATCTCCCAACTAAAAAAAGCCAGGGCCAGATGGTTACAGCACAGACTTCTACTAGACCTTCAAGGAACTAACACTGATACTCCTCAAATTATTCTCTAAAATAGAAAAGGAAAGAACACCTCCAAATGCTTTTTTTGAAGCCAAATTACTGATACTAAAATCAGACAAAGATCTCCCCCAAATTAGACTTTCTAATGAACATAGGTACAAAAATTCTCAATATATACATGCACACATTCAAGCACACATCAAAACAAATAATACACCATGATCAAGTCTGCTTCATCTCAGAGATATAAGTGCTTGAACATATGTAAATCAATAATAGTAATACATCACACAAACAGACTTAAGGACAGAAACCACATGATCATTGCATTAGACACAGAAAAGGTCCTTGCCAAAATCCGACATCCCTTCATGATAAAGTCATGAAGAATCTAGGGCTATGAGGGACATGTCTCAACATAATAAATGAAATGCACAACAAACCCAAAGCCAACATTATACTAAATGAGGAAAAACTCAAAGCATTCCCATCAAAATCAAGAACAAGACAAGAATGTCCATCCTCCCCGTTGCTGTTCAATATAGTGCTTGAAGTCTTAGCTAGAGTAACAAGACAATTGATTGAGATAAAGGGGATACAAATTGCAAAGGAAGAAGTCAAAGAATTCTTATTTATAGAAAATGTAATTCTATACATCATGGTACTGCTAAAAAGAAAAACAAAACCAGATACATAGATCAATGTAATAGAATTGAGAACCCAGATTTAAGTCTACACACTTACAGTCACCTGATTTTTGACAAAGGGGCTAAAAACACACATTGGAGAACAACAACATCTTGAACAAGTGGTGCTGATCAAACTGGATAGCCACATGTAGAAGAATTAAACTAGATCCCTACCTCTCACCATGTACAAAACTTAACTCCAAGTGGATCAAGGACCTCAACGTAAGACCTAATATCCTGAGTAGGATAAAATAGGGAATACACTAGAAATTAAAGACACAGGAAAAGGGCTTTCTGAACTGAATTCAGATAGCCCAGGCATTAAGTCAAACAACTGACAGATGGGATCACATGAAACTAAAAAGCTTCCATACCCTTCGTCCTTCTGGTTGGACTTAAGGCCCTCTTCACAAGGTGAAGCCCATACCTGGCACTGTTTTTTTTTTTTTTTTTCTAATATTTTTTTATTTTTATTTTATGTGGATGAGTGTTATGCCTGCATGTAGGTAAGTGCACCCATGTCGTGCAATGCCTACGGAAGACAGAGAGGCTGTTGGATCCCCTGGAACTGGAGTTATGGACAGTTGTTAGCTGCCATGTGGGTGCTGGGATTCAAACCTGGATCTAGGGCTAAATATCTGTGGCTAGATGGGTCACAGGCCATAGGGGAGAAGCTACTACTGCTATTCTGTTAAATAGATACAGTATTAAATTGACTTAATGGCTTATTTTTATATTCAAAAAATAGTGCATCTCTCAGCACTTACCAGAGAAGCTTTTTCTTGAGGCGGATGATGATTGGTAGAGGTCTACAACTGCCTAACACGCAGAGAAGAAGACACTAC
Source organism: Nannospalax galili (assembly GCF_000622305.1). Classification (NCBI taxonomy): domain Eukaryota; kingdom Metazoa; phylum Chordata; class Mammalia; order Rodentia; family Spalacidae; genus Nannospalax; species Nannospalax galili. Next base: position 1,719,120 of record NW_008337053.1, on the reverse strand, counting down.
AGAACTCAACCCTAAAGAGGTCACCTGTGTTACACCCTTCCCTCCAAAGGCTCCGGGATCATTATAGAAGAGGGGGTAAAAAGATTTCAAGAGCCAGAGTTGATGGATGAATTCAAAGAAACTATAATTTTCAGACTTATCAGGACAGTTGCACCTATGAACCCACAGTGCTTGTGACAACATATACAAGACCTGCTCGAGCCCATGCCAGACAAAATCCCAGCAAGAAAAGAAGAGGTGGACAAGAAGGCACAGTCTTAGTTGAGGAGACAGTGGCAATTGATAGCTGCCAGGAGAGGAAAGTCAGCTTTCTTTGAGGGTATGATACCGGGTAGGCTGACCAGACTCCATGGGATGGACACAAACCAAGGAGCATTTGGGGACATGGATTAGAATCAACAAGCTTTAATAATAAAGGAAAACAGTAATAGAGGACATGAAGTTGAGGGGAAGGTATAGTAGGGTGTGGGTGGAGATGAGGGATGGGGTCTGAATATGATAAAAGTACGCTGTATGAAGTTCTCAAAGAATCAATAAAAATTATTTTAAATTGAATTTTGTGATTTTCATACAATATAGTTTGTTGATACCTGGGCCCCCTCCCCTCTTTGCATCTCTCTGCACTGCCCCCCACCTAGTTTAATGAACTCTCATATACATAATATGGCCTATAGAGTCCAATTTGTGTCCCCAAATGGCTCTTAGTATGGGTCCATTCACTGGGCCCACCAAGAATCCCATTCACATAAGACACTGTTTTTCTCCATCCTAACAGCCATCAGTTGCCAAAAGTTCCTTAGGCTGGGGTGGGATTTCTTACCACCTTCCTCAAGTCTACGCTGGAATCTTGTCTGATTGGAGCTTGCATAGGACTTGTGCATGCCGTCACCATTGTGAATTCATATGAGTAACTAACTGATCTGTCTGGAAGACTCTGCTTCCTTGTGGCCATCCACCCCCTCTGACTCTTACAGTCTTTCTGCCTCCTCTTCTGCAACGATCCCTGAGCCTTGGGAGGCAGAGGTTTGAAATAGATGTCTTATTCAGGGATAAGCCCTCCATGGTCTCTTGCTGTCTGCATATTGGCTAGTTGTGTGTTTCTGTGTTAATCACCATCTGTTGCATAAAGGAACTTCCCTGGTGAGAATTAAGAGATTCATTCATCCTAAATGTAGAGGTTGCATTGATAAAGCCACATTTAAATACTTACGGGATTATTTAAAAAATAATTGAGGGGAAAAGAGTACCTAAGGAAGGCTATTGCTTGAAGGTGCTCACTGTACTCCTAATCTCGGCTGAATCTAAAGCCCTAGCTTCGGGGATGAAATATTGAAGTCATAAAATCGCACCATTCTATATTCTTACATTATGCTTCTGAGTTCAGTGAAAGTTCATGCAGACAAAAAGTGTATCAAAAGTACATATGTGAGTGCTAATAGCCACTGGGAGGAAATGACTTTCACACTTATAGTCAAACCTGTCAGATGTGTTTAGATGATTTTGTCAGCATGGATATGTCATTTTCATGCTGCAGAGCACACATCCAGGTTGTTTCAATGTAACGTCTTCATCCCTTTCGACACTTGGAACCCTAACTCAATTTTGCTCCTATAGCTGCTTTAGCGTTAAAAGTATGCCCACAAATCTACAACTAAACCCTGAGATGATTTCATTGATGATATTTTACCGATGCATGTCTTCTGCTCAAAGGAGAACAGACAACATAATTGTGTTTGATCTGAAAATGAAACTAATTTCCCTAGTATTGATCACAGGTTTTGTTCTTAGATCAATTCATTAGGCCCCTGCTTCTGAGAAGTACTCCAGTGACACACTTAGGACTTGGTAGTCCACCTTTAATAAACAAAATATGTATTAGTATGTTTTTGCAAATGCAAATGGCTTCAGGGCCAGGTAAGGTAACAATAATTGTGTGAGCTAGGCTATGTGTACAACATCAGGCAGTAGCAAGTCCTGAGGTGAGGTGGAACACGATATTGGACCATAAAGGTATACAGATTCTTTAATATATAACACAGGCCAAACAAAAGGCACGTGGATTCTATTTCCAACTTCTGACCTCCCAGGCAAAATATTTTAGTAGGTCTAGTTTCTTCTTATGAATTGTAAAATCTAGAACAGTAAATTTTGAGTTCTGATCCATAGTGGTATGTCCAGCTGCCCAAGGTCTTGAAAGTGGTGTCTGTTCTCACCGGTTGATGCCCCAACCAGCCTGAATCCCAGTGTTTACTAATGAAACGGTTTTGGGATTTAATGTCTTTATAAGTCTTTTGGGTAGTAAGGGATGCCAGACCTGGAGCTTGAAATGGAAATTTCACCTACTTTCTCCTTTGCTCCACTATTTGTAGAGTAGTGCTGTCTCTTTAATTGTCACTCTATCTTAGTCTAACCTCAAGATAGCCTGTGATTACTCGTGTAAAACAATGATTTGTGGGAACCGAGGACTAGGAATTTGAAGTCCTGGGTCTGCCACTGGTAATCGAGTGGCCAAAAGTCAAACAGCTCACCTGTGGATAATCGAGCTGTCAGAGGCAGCACTAGGTCTCCTGGGACCTAGTTCAAAGTACGTTCAAAGCCCTTGCCTTTGTAGCAAAGTCCAAATTGTTTTTCTTTAAACCTAGTGTCATAATTTAGATCCATTTCATCACAGATCCTTTTAGTCCTTGAATCTAGCATGCAACAAGAGGTCTGAAAAAATGTCTTGTTTTCCAAACTTTTCTTCTCTGTAGGTCGGGTGTAAACCTGAGCACAGGCCTCACTCTGCTTAACTTTGTGATGTCATGAGTTGTGAACCTACAGTTGGCATAGCTGTCAATGCATTTCTTCACTCCGACATTGTAATAAACTGTTCTTCATTACAAAGCCTGGGAGGCACAGACATTCTTCCGTTTTGGCATTTGTTATTTGTATTCTGTGGTTCAACATCGTGCGTTGCGCCTGCAAAATGTACAGTTCACGTTCATGAAAAGGTAGTAGGTGTAACTTTCCACCCCTACTAAATGGCTTTTGCAAAAACCAGCTGGTGTTTGAAGAGCTAAGTTCCAGGAAGGAAAAGAAATGATTGACAGTGTGAGCGCCCAGTCTGGCAGGAAGTAATGGCTCGGGAGGAGAGAGCATCTGGAATTTAAGCAGAGCAGAAAAAATCCATCCCTTTTCTGCCTGGAAAAAGGGCTTATGTCAGATGTTAGGAAGACATGGGGGAAAATCCTGAGTAAATAGAATCTCAGCCAGTGTGTTCATGAACTTCACCCTTCTTTGGAATGTTTTTATTCCCTGGGGGAAAACAGAGTTTGAGTCATTTACACAGCAGAGAACTCTCCTAAAGAGAGCCTCAGGAGGTGTGTTCCCCCGGTGCCCTCTTAAAGTTCAGCATATGCAATCTACAGCACTGTCAGAGAAATGCTCATTTACAATTTCATTTCTCCCTTGTGGTCTTCATCATAACACTAAACTTTCAAACCATGGAAAGTTTCCGGACATGGTATCTACTGTTGAGTCTGATCCTCCCACTTGAACCAATAATTCTTCAGTAATTCTCCATGTCTCTCCCCACTGTTAACTCCTGTGTTTCACACGCCGTCCTCTGACTTTGTAAATCTTTTTCTTTGGTTCTACAAACTGCTTTCTGAATGTCTGATATCATCCTTGGAGCCAAGGACACATGACTGGGTTCTCAAGTGCAGGCGTGATTTTGGTTCTGAACAGCAGAAGGAGATGTTGAGCCAGAAGATAAGGCAGTCTGTGGTGGGTTCTGGGTTTTATGATTAGCTGAAGACTGAACTGCTTGCCTTCATATGATTATCTTTCTCCTCTGTCAGAGAGGCTTCGACATAAACCCATTTTAATAAGTGTTTTCCACATAGATGAATCAGTCCATTTTGCTGTTAAATTAAAGCATCTATTATCTATCTCTCACTTCCCGTTTTCTTTGGGGCATTCATTTCATACATGTAGTTGTATAGTCAAGTGCAGGTGGCTGGCTTGGGTACCCAACTACAGAGGACATCTACTAGTAAGTCTGTAGTTGAAACCACTGTCATTGTGTCAGTGGTACTGTTCATTGTAACCCTGTCACCCAGGGGTCCTTAGAGAGGGAGTTTCCCTTCCTTTAAAGACATCACATTTGCAGTTTAAGAGGGCAGTAAAAGCCACTTCTAAGGATGCTGTGTCACCATATAACCTTCCTCTTATATGGGACAGGTGGATGGGATATAGGCAGAACTCTTATGTGGTTACTGCAAGTTAGACCTAGAACATCGGAAGGTGTTTCTGTTTACAACAACCCTCTACATTTGCTGTCTGCTGCTCCTTTCTTAAAGATTACTTTTATCATTTAAGCTGACAAGTAAAAATTTTACTTAAAATATTCTATCATTTTGTAATAATAAATGGCATCATGTGTTTATCAAAAAATTTTAAAATGTGCTTCTCAGAGGACTACCATTTTCAGGAAAATTATGTAACATTGTATGTCAAGTTGATAAACACACACATACATGCATACGGGGACGAGAAAGGTTGAGGCACTCAGAAACTGACAAGAAGATTTCACCCATTGTCTTTAGTTTATTGTTTTCCATATGTGACACATTGTATGCCAGAAAACGGTTCTTTGACCCTTAACACCTAAACCAACTTTTAGGTAAAATAAAATGTTTGAGATGATTCTGTTTTCATTGTGTTTACCTCCTTCTTTCCTGGAGCTCTGACGTACGTTGTGGTCTTCCCTTCAGCTTGCTTGCTGGAACTGACTGTTGGGCCTTGCTGGTCTGAGTAGTGAGGGAGTGCATTTACCTCTAGGCTAGTATCTTGTTACAATTATAGATATGCTCTGTGTGCTTTGCTATGATTTTTTTAATTTCCCTATTCTTTAAGGAAAGCAAAGGAAAATTTGTTTGGACAAAACAATTTTTCCAATGGACATGTAGTTTATGAAAAAAAACGGCAACTGGAGTCGGACTGTGGTGCAGAAGACACTGTAACAGGAGAATATGCCTTAGTCATAAATGGCCACAGTTTGGTGAGTTTGCTTCAGGCTTTTGTCCTGTCCTTTTCTTTACCCCAATCATCATCTCCTTTGTGCTGTCATAATGAGAACTCTGTTTGTGTTTTTTCAAACAAATGACATTACAAGAACTAGGGCATGCACAAGGCTTCCTGTTTACAGGGAGAGGAAGCGTCTAATATATAGTTCATACATTGTCTTTTGAATGATCACAGTGAATGGGCAGCTCTGAAGAAATACCCTGATATTCACAGAGTTTCAGTTTTGTCTAAATGGTCATTTAGCAGGATTATTTAAGTACTTTTCTAAGGGAGAAAGTCAGAGTTCAGTGTTATTTAATTAAAATAACGCAACTGGATGGATGGATTTCCGCTATTGCTCTTGCTAATGTTTGTGATTTGCAAGGCATAACCTGACCTTCGTATAACTACCATGCCAAATTATTGCTGTTAAGATACCTCTGGTGGTTTTTCTAAATAGCTGCATTTTACAGCAATGCCAAACAATTTGCTTTGATTAGGAAATCTGGTTCTTGTCATAATAGAATAAACTTGCATTGTACTTTTAATGTAGTTCAGGTTCCAAGTCTTGAACAAGGCTCAAATCATTCCTCTGGGTTTCCAATTTAGAATACAAAAACCCCAACTGCACTCTCGTGAAATTATCATTTATATGTACAAAGAGCTAATCTCACATCTTTCTTTGGCTTTGATGATCATTTTTCACTTTAGAGTTTGGAACATGAATGCTTCTGCTGGTAGACAGTTTCTTAGAGGACGAAAGAAGTTGGTTAAGAGTGTATTGGATTTTCCCCCTTGTGATCCTCTGCGCTTAGGGCATTATCCAGCTGAATTCCAGAAGTAATGTCGTGCTGCCTTCCACACCACGGAAAGTTACAGAGCTCAACTGCAGGCCAAGCTCAGTCGATAATTTGTCCCCATGACATGACCTTTTCCCTTGCGCAGACGAACACCTACTGAAAGTGATGTCTGTCAGCTGGGGCCTTGAGCTGAGTTTCCCAGGTAGCACAATATGGACAGTGGGCTATGCTTTGACTGCCTCTCAGGCTTGAGGAAGCCAACATGTGGTAGCAAGCTCAGGTGATAATCCCTTCCCACAGCCTATCCTTTTGTCTCTCCTCTGTTGAAAGAAAGAGCTTTGAAGCCTCATCAAACCGTGAACCCACACTTCTCCTTTAAGAATTGACTATATTTTTGTTAGTATGGTCAGAAGGTTTTGTTTATTTGTTTTACTTTTCAAATCACGTTTCCAATTTGCTCAAACCATGGTGCTTTGCCGAAAGTAATCGGGCCTCTCTCAAAGTCTGAGTTTACATTTTCATTTGTTGATAATAAAGAAAAAAGAATGGCGAGGAAAGGGCACTGCTCTGAATATATACTTTGTCTTTAAGCCGGGTGTGGTGGCGCATGCCTTTAATCCCAGCACTCTGCAGGCAGAGGCAGGTGGATCCTTGTGAGTTCAAGCTTGTCTCAAAAAGACAAAAAAAAAGGGGGGGGGGGTATTTGAGAAAGATGGCCATAGGCATCATAGAGCTAGATATGAGAGTTTCCTGCACCAGAGTTACTTCTTCATGCCCGACCACTCACCCATCCACTCTGCCATTATTATATGAGTTCAAGTCAGCTGGGACTACAGGGAGACCCTGTCTCAAAAAGACAAAAGAAAAGGGGGGGGGTATTTGAGAAAGATGGCCATAGGCATCATAGAGCTAGATATAGAGTTTCCTGCACCAGAGTTACTTCTTCGTGCCCGACCACTCACCCATCCACTCTGCCATTATTATGGATTGGATATACCCAGGTAACTGTGCTAAGTCCAAGAACTGACTTGAGTGGCACACAGCCCTTGTTTGGGGGTGGCTGTGCATTGCTGACAGTGGTGTGGACTATACAAGAAGAATCAACACAGTGCTGTTGGAGATAGAGGCAGATGTAATTAGTTTCTTATGGAAAAATTGGGGAAGACTTTCTAGAAATGATGTCATTAAATAAAAATGATATAAAAATGATAGCGAGTACAAAGGCATAAAGGCAGGCTGGGATACAAGTGATGTGGCATGATGGGACAAAAAAGCAGACTTAAAAGTGAGGCCAGAAGAAAACTTCAAAAAGTTTGTGGGCCGAACAGTAATGGGCTGTGAATGTTCTGCTGAAGATTCATTCAAAGATACCTGTTACTCAAAAGTGGATTCTTGTTTCCTTTAAACATGCCTATTAAAGAATGTTCAGTGAAATTCTAGATTTATAGTCTAGAAAAAGAGTTCCTGGGTTAATTGGAAGGATTGCGCTAGCAGTAGAGGCTCTTGGTATTTGGGACAAGGTTGGACATGGTTGGGGAGCCTGGTTGGAGGCACAGCTGCCTCTATTGCTCAAGTTTCTGGTCTCAGCCAGTTTCCAGATTCTCTCCCTTTCATCTTGCCTGCACACCCACAACAAACACTAACTGTACGAAACAATGCAGAGCAGACCAACAGGACAACAGGCAAACTGTAATTCTACAGCTGGTGAGGGGGTGGGTGGATTTTTTTCTACTTTTTCTGCTGATTTTAGTAGTCCCTAGAACTTAACATTTGTTATAACTGTCTCTTGCCAATATGGCAATGTAAAGTGTCAAGGAGAACACACAGAGCAAGCCTCTGTACTTTGAAATTCCTTGGCACTTACCTGGGGGGTCAACACTCATGTCTTTACTTTTGTTGTTGTTGCTTTTGTGACTCTGAATTGACAAGGTAATGAAACGGTTCTGAAAATAAGTCAGTTAAAAAGCGTTTGCTTCCTTATGTTACAATTGTCATTTATTGTTGTTGTTCTTTTTGGGTTTTTTTTTTTTTTTAATAACACAGGCCCATGCTCTAGAAAGCGATGTCAAGAATGACTTCTTAGAGCTTGCCTGCATGTGTAAGACTGTAGTTTGCTGCAGAGTCACCCCACTCCAGAAAGCCCAAGTAGTGGAGCTGGTGAAAATGCACAGAAATGCCGTGACTTTGGCCATCGGTGATGGAGCCAATGATGTCAGCATGATTAAAAGTAAGAGGATGCTTTCTCAACGAGGCATACGACACACATGGAGCCCTGTTTCCACATATGGAAATATGTAATAGACATTTACATTAAAATTTAATTTTACCACGGTCCCCACATAAATGATACTTGCTGGGCCCAGTGCTTCCACAATTATTAACATTCCTGCGATGTTTTTCTTCTGTTAAATCATTTGCATATTTTTAGGCTAGAAAATTCTATTGGTTACCTTAGACTGTTTGAGGACAGAAATAGAAACCAGTCAGTGCAGGTGAAGTGAGGCCAGGCTGCATTTGAAGCAGGTGGGTTGACCCCGTCTTTCCCACTCACAAGTGTGAAGTACGCATTACTGAAGTTTTCCCAGCTCCGTTTTCTCTTCTGCAAACCTGGGTCAAATAACCTAGCTATTGTGAATATTCATGATATATGCAAAAATTAACAATGATCAGAAATAAAAGGTTGCAGTGAATGTAAGAACTATGAGTTCTTTGAAGATGCTCTACTGTGGGGAATGAAAGTTTGTCTTTTCCTTTGCAGGTGCTCACATTGGTGTGGGCATCAGTGGCCAGGAAGGACTTCAAGCAGTCTTAGTCAGTGACTACTCATTTGCTCAGTTTAGATATCTCCGAAGACTTCTCCTTGTCCATGGAAGGTGGTCCTATTTCAGAATGTGCAAGTTTTTATGCTATTTCTTCTACAAGAACTTTGCATTTACACTTGTGCATTTCTGGTTTGGTTTCTTCTGTGGTTTCTCAGCCCAGGTAAGGTAAGTGCACCCATGTTGTGCAATGCCCGTGGAGGTCAGAAAAGGCTGTTGGATCCCCTGAGACTGAAGTTACGGACAGTTGTTAGCTGCTGTGTGGGTGCTGGGATTCGAACCTGGGTCTTCTGCAAGAACAACCAGTGCTCTTAACCACTGAACCATCTCTCCAGCCCCAGGAAGAACATTTTTATATGACCCAGGGACAGAATCATTAGGTACTTGATAGTTGATTGGAACTTCACATGCATATGTTTTACTGGAGCTTTTCTTATTTACGTATTAATGATTACTTCTCATGTACTTTTTAGCTTTTATTGAAATGTTTTGGTATAATAGCAGGTAATCTTAATGAAAAATGTTTTTTAATGTATTACTCTTATTGTTTGAAATTTTCATACATGGATGGAATATATTTTGATAATATTCACAGCTACTCCTTCCCTTAGTTCTCCAAGATCCACCCCCATCTCCCCACCCCTCCCAACTTCGTGTTCCCTTTTCATTTTAATCTACCAAGTTCAAACTCTGTGCCCCATAAACTCACTGGTATGGGGCCATCCATTAATACATGGTTGACCTATCTGGGGCTATACCCCCCCCAAAAACCCCCAAGTCTCCTGCCCCCAGAAGCCATCAGCTGATAAAAGCTCATCAGCCAAAGTGGGGGCTCATGGGTCCCTTCCCTCTCTGAGAAGGAGCGTGACTAGCTTGATCTTGTGCAGTTCTTATACAGGTCTCGCTCAGACAACCATAGCTGCTGTGAGTACATGGGTACAGTGGTTCTGTCGTGTCCAGAAGACTTCCCCCCAACTCCTGGCTCTTGTAAACTTTCCATTACTTCTTACTTGGTGGTCCTTGAGCCTTGGGGAAAGGGCATGAAATATAGATATCCTATTCATGGCTGAGCACTCCAGAGCCATTTATTCTCTGCACTTTGACCAGTTATGAGTTTCTCATTAGCCATCATCCATTGCATGAAGAAACTTTTCTGATGAGGTCTGAGGGCTTCACCAATTGATGGGTGTAGAGATAGGAATTTAGAGGGCAGTTTGATACTAAGTCCATTTAGCAGAATAATAGTAGTAAGTTTACCCCTGGGTCTTTGAGCTCCTCAGCTATGGATTCTTGAATATTTACAGTACCAGGCGTGTGTTTCCTTCTGTGGAGTGGGTCTTGAACCCAATCAAAAAGCATTTAGTTATTCTCATAACATTTGTGCCACCATTGCACACATAACCATCTCTTGCCAGTCTGCCATCATAGCTCTCGGTGTTCACACTGAGTAAGGCTCTTGATGATTTTTCTCTCAGCAGCCCACATAACACCTCTGGTACTATGAAAGCTAACCAGTATGGAGGAAGCTTCCTGATCACCACAACTTGACTTCTCCATGTCCTGTGACAGAAATGTGTTGTGTGTTGAACAATAGGGTCTTACCGTTAAGTTCTGATGGGAAACCGAGAGTGAAGGCACTAGCCTGCATTATTTTGGAGGTCTTCCGTGGGATACCCCTGACCAACAACTCAATCCCTGACACTGGGATTTTTATTTGGTAATCTATGGCTTCTGGGAGAAGCAAAATCCATTGTGTAGGGTAACTCCAACTAAACTCATGCATATGCATATGTGAATTATAAAACAGCAGGTATCCATATAGCTTTTCAAAGATCCTTAGAGTTAATTATCCTCCTGAGCCCACTCCTATGGGCTTCCCTTCCACTCATCCCCCTCTTTATTTAACCTTTGTCCTCATTATTCCTATTTTCCCTTCACAAAATATTTTTTTAGGCTATTGTGAATGGGATTGTTTCTCTGTTTCCTTTCTTAATATGCTTTTCATTCGTACATTAAGCCATTGATTTTTGTGTGTTAATTTGTATCTTGCCCCTTTGCCAAAAGTGTTTATCAAGTTTAAGAGTTTTTGTGGAGTCTTTAGGGTCTCTTATGTATAAAATCATATCATCTGGAAATAAGGATGCTTTGACTTCTTCCTTTCCCATTGTATCCATTTTATTTCCTCTCTTGTTTGATTGCTGTAGTTAAGCCTTCAAGCATTGTGTTAAATAGGAGTGGAGAGAGGGTGCACCCTCGTTTAGTTCTTGATTTTAGAGAAAATGATTTGAGTTTTTCTCTATTTAGCATGATGGCTGTAGGTCTCATATGCAGCTTGTATTATGATGCAAAATACTCCCTCTGTTCCTAGTGTCCTCAAAATTTTTATCAAGAAAGGATTTGGGAGTTTCTCAAAGGCTTTTTCTGCATCTGCTGGAGGATTTCTGTCCTTGAGTTCATTTATGAGACTTATTACATTTATTGATTTGCATTTGTAGAATAATTTCTGCATCTCTGGAATGAAGCCAACTTGATTTTTGATACGCTGTTAAGTTCTGTTTGCAGCTATTTTATTGAGCCCTTTTGTGTCCATGTTCATCAATAAGGTGGGTCTGTAATTTTCTTTTGTTTCTTGTCTGTTTTAGTATCAGGATAATACTAGCTTTGTAAAATGAGTTTTGAATTATTCCTTTTCTACCTATGTGATGAATTGAGAAGGCTTTGTGTTAAGTCTTATTTAAAGACCTGGTAGAATTCTGCAGTGAATCTCTCTGGCCCTGGAAGTTTTTTAGTTGAGAGATTTTTAATTACTGCTTTAATCTTATTGCTTGTTATAGATATGTTTAAATTATTTATCTCATCTTAGTTTAACTTTGGTAGGTCTTACATGTCTAGAAATATATCTTTACAGGCCCTTCTAGCTCTTAAAATTTTGGGTGAGAGATCACCTATTATCCTGATGGGCTTGCCTTTATATGTGACACGGTGTTTGTTTCTTGAGACTCTCAACATACTTTCTTTGTTCTGTATATTTAGTGTTTTAACTGTAGTATAATTTGGGGATTTCTTCTCTGGTCCTGTCTGTGTTTCTGAATGCCTCTTGTGCTTGGATGGATCCCTTAATTTCAGGAAATTTCTTTTCTATGCCTTTGTTTTGGGGTTTTCTTCCACCATGACCATAATTTGTAGATTTTGTCTTCCCATGGTTCCCCAAAGATCTTGCATGTTCTGTGTTTATGTTTTCACAATGTATCGTCCTTCCCTGAGGTACCAATTCCTCTGCCTTCTCTTCAAACGCGTTCCATGGTGTCTTCCCCATGCTTCATTCTATTGGAGAGGCCTTCCTCTGAGCTTTTTATTTGACTTGTTGAAATTTTCATTTCTAGCATCACTTCAGTTTGGTTTTTCTTCAGTATATCTCTGAAATTCCATGTTCGTGGAGGTCAGATGTATGGTGGACCAGCAGCTGCCTGGTTGGGAGGGGAAGGAAGCTTTAGAGAAGAAGCAAAGTAACCCAAAATGTTGGGGCAGCCCAGAGTGTTAGGGAAAGCATGCATAGAAAGGGAATAGAAGGAAGAAAAGGAGAGGTTATGCTCCTTTGGAGAGTTCAAAAAAGTGGGCAGACTCCCAGAAAGAACCACTCCATGGGGTGGGGCCTCCAGGCAGGACAAATTCCACATATAATTAATGTACTAAGTATTCTACCTATCTCTTTAACATAACTCCCCTCCTAGGGGTAGTCCTGTAAAGAGGTGATTGACCCAGCAAAACTGGATTGTCATGTCTCCACTGGGCCAGAGACCAGCACTCTCCTGACCAGTGTCCTCCCAAGGGGCCCTTCTTTCTCCTATACACTCTAATTAGCACCCTCTTTCAGGAAAGCACTCTTTACCACTTCTTGTAAAGCAAATTTAATGGTGATAATCTTTTTCAGCTTTTGTTTGTCTAGGAAGGTCTTTTTTAATCTTGAGAAAAATTTTTATTGAATCTTTGAGACTGTCCTACGATATATTTTTATCATATTTAGACCTCTTCTTCTATCTGCACTCCTGCCAGACTTGATGTACTCTGTCGTATATATGAAGGTCTATAAATTTGTGTTCCCCAAATGTCCTTTGGTGTGGGTCCCTCCACTGGAGCCTGGTTAGCCTATTTAGCATGGCATCACACCCTTAAAAGAAACGAACTCTCTGTCTCCCAGCTGTTATTATCGGTCGCCAATAGTTCCTCAGCTAAAGTTGGGGTTTCTTCCCCACTTCTATGCTGGGGTTTTGTCTGGCTTGGGCTGCATGGGCCTTGTGTATGCTGTTACCATTGCTGTCCACCTTTGACTCTCCTTTTCCGCAATGGACCCTGAGCCTCGGGTGGCAGAGATTTGATATAGGCGTCTTATTCATGAATAAGCTCTCAGCAGTCTCTTTTTCTCTGCACTTTGTCCAGTTGTGGCTTTCTAAGTTAATTGCCATCCGTTGCATGAGGGTGGTTTGCTGGTGAGAGTTGAGCGATAGGTTAGCATTCTTTCTGCCCCCTTTTGTCTGGGAAAGTCTTTATCACGTCTTCATTTGTGAAAGACAAGGGTGTTTAGTGTGGTATTCTTGTTTGGTAAGTTTTTTTTTTCTTTCTGGATTTTAATATATTATTTCACTCTTTCTGGCCTGCAAAATTTCTGCAGAGGAATCCGCTAATAGTCTAATGGGGCTTTGTTATCTGTGACTGTTTGCCTTCCCCCAGCTGATTTCCATACTCTTTGTCTTCACATTTTCCCCCTTGCTTTTGTTGCTGTTGATGTTTTTCAAAACTCAGGACCTCATGAATGCTAAGCATGTGCTCTTTACTGGGGCAACCCTCCCCCCATGTGTAAATTTAACAATTTGATTGTGACAGTGTTGAGTGAGTCTCATTTATCTTCTTTGATGTCTTGGTATTCTTGGATCTGGCTTTCTGTCTCCTCAGGCATAGGAAGTTCTTTGTTACTGTCTGCTTGTATTAGCTCTCTGTGCCTTTTTCTTCGCGTACATTAATAACACCAACTATTCTGCTTGATGCTGCTGCATGTTTCAAGTTGTCTCCATTCTTGTTCCTTGTGTTTTTTTCTTGCTTCTCAGACTGGATAGCTTTTCCCCTCCAGCAGCCTGCCATGGCACCTGCCGGTTCTATGACAGCCAGCTGGTAGGGAGGAAGCTCCAATCTCAGTTCCAGCTTGACTTCTCTATGTCCTGCAATCAAAGCATGCGGTGCCTTCAGCAGTAGTGCCTTACCATCTAGTTCTGCTGCACAGCAGAGAGCAGTGGTGATAGCCTGTGCTCTACTGGGGCCTTGGGGGCTCCCCAGACCATTGCAAAGTATTGGCTCAGCACTGCCACTAAGAATTTTCTTTAATAATCTAAGGGAGAATTATCCCCTCTTCAAACTCCTTTTTAAATTTTTTTTTTTTTGTCTTTTTGAGACAGGGTCTCCCTGTAGCCCCAGCTGTCCTGGAACTCACTGTGTAGACCAGGCTGGCCTTGAACGCACAGAGATCTGCCTGCCTCTGCCTCCCAAGAGCTGGGATTACAGGCATGCAGCACCAAGCCTGGCTAAAATGTTACTTTTTAATCAACACATAATGTGTTAGATACTATTATGACATATTTGAACAAAGTATGCTTTTGTGGTTCTCCTCCCCACACTACCCATAATCCTTCTGTACCCTCCCCCAAACACTCTTCCTCTATGTCCCATGTGTCTCTTTGTTCATGCCGCACTTTCTATCCTTCCTCATCATAACCTAATATTACTTTTCTTTGTCTCCTTTCTAGAGTTTTAGGTTTTATCCATGTTTACACACACACACACACACACACACACACACACACACACACACACACGACTAAGATTCATCATGAGGAAGAACAGATGCTTACACATTGGGACATGTTAGCAAAGAAATGAAACCAGCTAGATGTCCACCAACAGATGAATGGATAATGAAAATGTGCTACATATACACAATGGAATATTATTCAGCTCTGAAGAGAAATAAAATTTGTAGGAAAATGGATGGATCTGGAAAGTATAAATCTGAGGTTACCATCTCTTAGAAAGCTCTTTTAATTAAAAAAAATTAACACTTACAAAGTGGCAGATTTTCCTTATGGCTTTTTCATACAGCCTTAATCTTGATTACCCTGGCCCCGCTTGCTTGAAACATTCCACTCCTGATAGTCCCTTCTCTACTTTTATGTCACATGCCTTCTATTGTGCTCCCATCCCTTGAGCCTCCTTTCCCCTCCTTATGGCCCCTTTCCAGGTCCCTGGCTGTTATACACTCACTCCCACATATACACACATAAATACAACACCAGAAACAAGGATTCATGTACGAGAAAGAACATCCAGTGTTTGTCTTTCTGAGCATGGGTGAGTTACCTTACTTAATATAATATTTTCCACTTCTCATTTTCCTGCAAATTTCATAGATTCATTTTTCCTTACAGCTGAGTAAAACTCCACTATGTACATGCATGACATTTTCATTATCCATTCATGTCATCTAGGCTGGCTCCATTTCTTTGCTATTGTGAGTAGAGCAGCAGTAACATGGATGTGCAGGTGTCTCTGTGGTAGGACATGGAGTCCTTTGGGTATATACCGAGGCATGGTATAGCTGGGTCATATGGTAGTTCTGTTTTTAGCCTTTTGAGAAACTTCCATACTGATTTCCATAGTGGCTGTACTGGCTTTCACACCCACCAACAGCGTATATGAGTTTTCCTTTCTCCACCTTAGCATTTGTTATCATTTGTTTCCTTGATGATAGTCGTTTTGACTGGAGTGAGGTGTAATCACAAAGTACTTTTAATTTGAATTTCCTTGATGGCAAAGAATGTTGAACACTTCAAAAAACTATTAGCCATTTGTATTTGAGGATGCTCTTCATAGTCTCATAGCCCACAGTTTGATTGGGTTGTTTATTTTCTTCTTGTTTATTTTTTTGAGTTCCTCACATATTCTGAATATTAATGCTCTGTCAGATGTATACCTGGCAATGATTTTATCCCATTCTGTAGGCTGTTTCTTTTTTGGATTAATCATTTTCTTGGATATACAGGAACTTTTAAATTGCATGAGGTTCTATTTGTTGATTGTTGGCCCTCTTTCCTGAGTAACTAGAGTCCTATTCAGAAAGTCCTTACCTATACTGGTATCTTGAATGTTACCCTACTCTTTCCTCTAGCAGCTTCAGACTTTCAGATCTTCTTCTTTTAAGAGTTAATCCAGTTGGGGCTGTCCCTTGGCCAGGACCATGCCTTAGGAAGGCTAATTCCCTTAAGGCCTTGCCAAAGAGTTGCGAGGAATAATTAGCCTCCTGATGAACTTTCCTTCCCAGAAGCCCTGCTGTCTGAGCTTATAATACTGTACTGCCATGTACCTCTATTATCACTAACAGCCCTCCATCTCTGGTTTTTTTTTTTTTTTTTTTTTTGGTCTCTTTGAGACAGGATCTCCTTGTATCCCCAGCTGGCCTGGAACTCACTATGTTGACCAGGCTGGCCTTGAACTCACAAGATCCACCTGCCTCTGCCTCCCGAGTGCTGGGATTAAAGGTGTGTGCCACAACGCCAGGCCAGTTCTAATTTTCTGTGTAAGTTACAGCTGACAGAAAGAGCTTATGGGAAGAAAAGCTTTTGGTTCATGATTGAAACCCAACAAGACAGGGACAGCATGGCAGAAATCATTATAGCAGGAGCATGGGGCAAAGGTTCATCCCCTCTGGGCAGGGCAGGAAGCAGAGAAAGCAGGTTAGGACCAGAAGCCAGCAAAACCTTCAATGGCCTGCCCCTAGCGATTGCTGATGCCCCTAGGCCTCATGTCCTAAAATTTATACTTCCTCTCAAAACAGCACCACCACCTGGGGAACAAGAACTTAAAACATGAGGCAAGAGGGGACATTTCAGCTTTAAAACATCAGTCAAGAAATGCCAAGCTCTGGATCTGGCTGTGGTTTCTGGAGGGTAATTGTTTATCTTAAGAAGTCACTGAAAGTGTCTGCCATAAGCCCCTTACAGAGAGAAAACAGGAATTGTATATCCCTTTTTTCACTGTTCAAGAAGGATACAGCCTTTATAGTATTGTATGTTCATTCAAACTAACCATTTGTTCTGCGATCTAGGGAGACGTGTAGGCCTAGTCCCTTCTTTCCCCAGAGTTAGGAAGTTCAGTACAGAGCCTTTAGGAGGTAGCTATAAGTTTAGGGAGCTCAATGTGTCCTAAACCCCTTCAAGAATGAATCAGGACTGTGTTTCTAAAGTGCCTTGTCTGCACTGCTCCCAAGGGATGAAGCCTGGAAGAGCTTGCAGGTGTAGAAACCACTGCACTTTCCTTCCCAGAGACCTGCGTGTGCCGAAGGCCCTCCACTTCCAGAGCTTCTTTTCTGTGTTCTTTTCTTTCTCCTCTTCTGTTTTACATAATGAAAACTAGTGATTGCACAGTTTTCATTTTGAACAAGTTGTCTGTTCTGACTGGCTCTTCTATGCTGCTAAGTTAGACGAGGCTAGTTGTTCTGTGTTTTCGTGTGACTTGTTAAAGCACAGCTTGTGGGACCCAACCTCAGAATTTCTCATTCAGTAGGTCTAGCCGTTGCATGTCTAAGTCCCTGGAGATGCTGACTTTGTATGTCATGGACCATACTTTGAAAGACATTGGACTGGATAAGCTAGAAGACTATCCAGAGCTCTGCTTCTTTGACCCTGGAGCCAAGATTGAAGTCTCAGCTCTGGACCCTTTGCTTTGTTCCTGCTGGACCATACTCATCTTCTGGGAGGCAGAAGGGAGTAGTTAAGCAAGCAGCTCACTGCTGGATTATCAAATCTTGTATTATCAAATCTTGTAAAAAGGTTTATAATCCCCCTTCTTTCCTACTAATCCATTTTTTGCTTTGAGGCGTCCTCAGTGTTTACCTATACATAGCATATAATAGGATGTCCCCTCTTTTCAAGGCTGCACTAAGACAGGGACTAGAGGAAAAAGGAGATCTGTTTCTCACTATTTCATTCAGTGAAACTTTGCTAAACCCTATCTACAAGTCAAGTTGTGGTGCCTCCTGACACTTATATCTTGGGAGAAAAGGTACCTTCTCACAGATTTTGTTAGTGGTCCATGTTGTGGAGGTTTTTAGGTTTTTCTGTGCTTATTAGCAGAGTGGTGAGTAGTAACTGGTTGCCATATTTATTTATTTATTTATTTATTTATTTATTTATTTATTTATTGTCTTTTTGAGACAGGGTCTCCCTGTAGCCTCAGCTGGCCTGGAACTCACTATGTGTACCAGGGTGGCCTCAAACTCACAGAGATTTGCCTGCCTCTGCCTCCTGAGTGCTGGGATTACAGGCATGCA
>NW_008337053.1:1689254-1700145 GCF_000622305.1 Nannospalax galili | reverse complement strand
TTTGAATTTAGATGGCAAATTCCAGTGACTGGCAGCTTATGATTCAGGTTTTCAGGAGATATATTTTTTTTCTGTCTCTTCCTTTAGCTAGTGCAATTTTCCTTGAAGTCCCTTTCTGCACAAAGATTACTTTTCCTTTACTCTCATACTAAACATTTGATCTGCTGCTGTCTTAGCTTTATGGAGATGTTAGAGTCCCCATTTGGTTGAATCTGGCATTGTTGATGGTATCTCACAATCAATGCTATTCAGAGTCAATGAGGTTTAGCATTACTACCCAAACACCTTTGCATGAAACCTGGTTTTCCTCAGGGAACATGCTCAGTGTCCTGTAGAACAGCGTCATTACAGAACCCTCTTAGGGAAATTCTGGAATAGAGAGCTCTACAGTGACAGTGGCAAAACCTGATATTGCCCTGCCGTTGATCCTAGGATCTGCGTTTTGAAAGAAATGAAATGCACAGAACAAAGGATGATGCTAGAAATATTGTCCCCATAGAAAGAGCATGATTTATTCCTTTATTCAAAAAATCCAGTTCAAAGGATAGCCCTGTTTTATACACTTCTAATATCTCTCCATTATCTTCATTGTGTTCTTCAGATGATGAAAATCCTTATATGTGAATGTCTTAACTTTTATACAATTGACTCTACTCTTCTGTATTTTTTCTCATTAAAAATGTAATATATTTTGATAAACCTTTTCTGATTTACGTTCTTCAAGAATGTTGTTGTTCTTAAAGATATTCTGAAATAGGGTTTTATTACAAGTTATTATATTCTGATTCTATGGGAATTTAAGTTATCATTTTATGCTTAAAGCTGTAAGCCACCCAGTATCATCGAACTGTTTTGCTTCTGCAATGCTTGCTTGCTATCCTGGAAAGAAAAAATAGGGTAGTGAATAGGATATGTTTTCAGCCAACTAGAGCTGGTTTCCTCACTGTGAAATAGATGCCCAAATAAGATTATAATTGAAGTTGACATGAGAACATGGGGAAAGAGGAATGCCTTGGAACTCAGGTCACTCCTAGGGCTCACTTAGCTCGCAAGGGAGGATCTGAATTTTTTAGAATATTTTGTTATTGAGCTTTTGTACATTTCATACAACAGTTCTTAATCAAATTAACACCCCCATCCCTACTCCCTTCCTGTCCTCACTCACTGGACCTCATATATTCTGTCATACATGCTAAATCCCATCCTGTGAAGCATTTTACCCAGATGTTCTTCAGTACAAGTTCATCTACTGGCATCTCTTCAGCCTATCTAGAGATCTTAAGGAAGGTCTGCTGTTCCTTACTCAGCAGTAATCAGTCTCCAACAATTCTCAGGCTAGGGCCAGTCCACTGCCCATTTCCCTCCCACCACTCTGGGCCCTTGTCTGCCTGAGTTGGCCTGGGTCTTCTGCTTGACGCTGCCATTGCCGCAACTTCACGTGAGCAAGTTTCCAGTGGCCTGAAAACCTCTGTTTCCCTGTGTTCATGGATCAACACTGGCTCTTACAATCTTTCTGCTCTCCTCTTCCACAATGGTCCTTGAGCTGTGGGTGGCTGAGGTTTAATATAGGAGTCCTATACAAGGACACACACTCTGCAGTCTCTTTTTCTCTAAAACTTAGCCAGTTGTGGCCTTCTGTGTGCATTGCCTCCGTTGTATAAGGAAGCTTTGCTGGTGAGAGTTGAGGGATGCTCTAGTATTCTCTCTACCACCTGTTCCATTATGTTCTGTGAGTCTTAGGTATAGAGGTCCCACTGTAGATATGTCACCTAGGGGTGGGCATCTCTCAGGAGGATCTGAATTTTTGAGCCTTGAGTGGTGGTCTGAGGTCTAGGTCTAGTCACCTGCAGGGATTTGGGGTCTGGTTTGCTTAGAGAAGTGAAATTGTGACATAAAAGGAAGAAATTCCTCCCCTCATATGCATCCCAATTGAATTCTCCTTCTAATTTCCAAAAAGTTTTATTTAATACTAACTCATGCAGAAATATTTTCTAAAAATTACACAACAATGAAAGGGATTTTCTTCAGTGGTATTGTGTACAGCAAGAAGCCTGTTCTAGAACTTGGGTTTTACCACTCTAAAGACAGAAACTATGGAATTCTCTAGCCCCACACCCAGGTGGGTGGTCTGTGTTTTAGTGATACTTAGAACTGGCTATGAGGGCAACTCAGATGTGGAACTGGAATTGGCGAGGATCACTGCCTCTGTTTCCATCCCTGTTTTTCACTCAAAGAGCCTGATTAGTACCAGGTTTGTAAGATGTTTTGGCTGTGTGCTTTTTAGCCCTGTTTTAAGGCAACATGCTATCATGAGGCAAGTGAAAAGAAAACAGTGTATTTGGGAGAAACAGTTGTCTACAGAAAATAAGAATTTATGAATGGGACCTTTTGTCTCCATTGACTCCCTCTAGGTGGTGTGGACCTCCAAGTCCTGAGTTGGTTGATGAGGCTTTCTTGGCCCCAGAAGCCTTTTAGTTTCCTCCTGACATCCAGTCTTTTGGACTGTTTGAGGTCTTCCTACGTCCTGCTAGTCTTCTCCTACATTGCCTAATCTTCATCATTAGTTTTTCTGTTCAGTCCTAGCAGGATTGAAACACACACACATTCCCCCGTGTCTTTGAATGTTTGTTCATTAACAACAATAAACTGAGTGCCAGTTTAGGGCCAAGGGCTCTGATGGCCTCAGGGACACCACAGTGAACTGGAGTGATATAGTTCCTACTGCCAGAAAGCTCAGTCTGGAAATGATTTTACTTTTATAAATGTGAAACGGATGTTGAATAACTCCATAGTCACATTTCTCTTATTTGTTTAACCAACTTTAAAAAAATTGTCATGGATGAACCACCACTGTCAGTTCCCAGCATGATTCATAAACACCTTCTCCCCTACAGCTCCCGACAGATTGCTATGGAGTCATCCATTTTGAAAATATCTGAACATATCTAATCAGGTATAAGTATATTGGTGCTTTTGAGAGGCAATGTTGACTTTGAGGAAAACACCAGTTAAGTAATGAGGTAGCAAGTGCTGTTTCATTTCTATTTCTACCTGTCCTTTTGGAAACTGGTAAATTTTATCCAGACTATCGTAGTTCCAGAAGATTCTAGCTAGTGTCCTACCCTGGCAGGTGGACTTGATCATTTGTGCAGGCGCCTCCATCTGCGACCCATAAGGCCCAAGAGTGGCCAAGCGTAGGACTGTTCATTTTTTTGTGGGATAGAGACATTGAGGATGCCTCAGGTGCTGATGATATGGCTGAACTGTACTGGGTCCATGTACTTTCATCTGACTTTCATCAGTCTCCATGGTGACTGACTTGGGACACATAGAAATGGAACCTACCTGGGAGAGACCAGACTGTATACTGCTTGGTTTACCAGGTGAACTCTGTGGGGAGAAACAGCTGATGACCTAGTACAAAAAGCGTGTGTCTTTAAAACCATTTCATTTAAAAAACTATTTTGTGCGGGGGGTTGGTGGGTGGGTGGGGCTCATGTGTCACAGAGTACCTGTGCCACACAACACATGGCAGGTCAGAGAACTTTGAGGAGCTGGTTGTCTCCTTTCACCATGTTGGTCCCAGGGATCAAACTCGGTTTGTTAGGCTTTGTGGTAAGCATGTCTTGTTGAAACATAGAATTTTTTCTCTGACAGAAAGCTTCAGAGGTAGTAGGTGTAGACTTCATTTTAAGGAAGAACTTGAGTCACTCGAGAGTGAGGGATAAGTGGTGAGCTTGGTCAGGACTGGAACCCTGGCCCCTCACTTCCCTTTGGTGCGCTGTCTGGAATCCTGGCCCTTCACTTGCCCTTAGTGTTGCTTACTCTGCCCGAATGGCTTCTCCAGGTGAACTGCTTTTCTTCTAAAATCATCTGGAAGCTTGGGGCCATCTTCTGTTAACAGATGCTCTAACTGAACTGCCACTGAGAGACAAATTAAACATAATCTGTCCCAGTGAAATTTCTAGCCAGATTTCTGGTCCAGCAGAGTTTGGATAAAGGTCAGATATGTCTGTGAACTGAATCATAGATCCCTTGGCAGGACACGCCTTACCCTGGTCCATGTTGAAGACCATATGATTTTCTTGGAGTCCACTGTGGGTTTGTGCTTATTATTAATATCTGTAACTTATTTTAAAAGCACTTTGTCCTTCAGGGGTTTTAACAAAGATGAGTTGTTCCCTTCCAGAAATAGAGGCCCTCCAAACTATTGAGGCCCAATTTAGGAAATTCACATTTGAAACTATGTAACCACTGGCAGTGCACACTTGTGAGATGAAATTATCTGATGACAATTTATCACTGTCAGTGAGATACAGAGCTGTGTATCTTAAGAAAATCTGTGTAATATGGAAGCAATTATCTTGTCAGGGCTGGGAAAACGTTGGTTCTGTCAAATAATGTAAGAAAACACACAACGAAAATTTGGAAAGCGACGTGAAAGAGTGAGACTCCTTTTGAGGCTCTGATGGCATTGAGCGTTCTAATACCTGCAAGCCTGTTTCCACCTGGCACGGTGGTTCCTCCTCCCCTAGCCTTCCAGATGCCTGCTGATGCTCAGGCTTGGCCCTTCTACCTGGATCTTACTAGTGAGTTTCTGCTAACTGTACAAATCAACAACAGATGAGCTGAAGTGGAAAACCTCGTCTGTATCCCCAATGTGCTTTTTTAAAATGGCAGATGCTTTTGAGAGCTGAAGAACAGAAAACATTATATAACTTATTTTCTGCAACACATTAAAAAGGAGGAGGCACATCTCCAAGAGGCAGTTGATGCTGTTATTTGTTTAATTAATGTTTTTTGCTGGTGATCGAACCCAGGACTTTATTCATGGTAGGCAAGCACTGTATTGCTGAGCCAAACCCCTTTATGTCATTATTTGTACTTATCACGTGCCAGGTGTTGAGTTAGGTTCTTGGAACCCTGGATAAGTAAGTCTGAATTGGAGTCTCAGGGAGCTGACGGTCCAGCAAGATGAGGCTTGGAATGAGCATGTAAGTAATTATAAGGCAATATTATGAAGCAGTGCACAGTGGAATACCACTGAGTTAACAAGCGGCCTGGAGTCCAGCCCCGAAAGAAGCCTGTGACACAAAGCCTCCTATGACTCTAATTCCTGTGAAATCTCCCCACGTCCAGACTGTATTTACCTGCTGCCCATTACCCAGGAAAGTTCGACAAAGGGATGGGAGTGGGCTGGCTCAAAAAGGGTTCCTGGAAGACCTGTCACCCCACCCCCAGTTTTGTCCTCAGGATCAATCTCCCTCCGATGCAGTAGGAATCAGAGGACAGGCATCCCAGCATTGGGGTGGCAGGAAGCAGTGAATACCAGCTAGGCAGGAGCATGGCCATCTGACAGGATTACAACAGTGGGTTTGAGGAATGATTTGACAGTGAGGGGGAGGTAGAGAGGGAGGGCTCTCAGATTTCTGCCTTGGATGCTAGAGTGGATTTAGTAGTGTCAGAAAGTAGTTTCTGGAACACAGGAGGTATGTCTGGTTAAGGGTGCCAGGAAGAGCCCAGCTTTAAAATAGGAGAAGGCATTGGTACAGCTGCAGGATGCTAAGTATGGAAACTTATAAAATGTAAAATAATTAATTCAACAAATGTTTAGAAAGTGGTTGCTATTGGCTAGATGCTATTTGGGGTATTAGAGTTGTGACTATGTCTCTGTTTTCATGGAGATTGTAATTCTAGTGGGATGAAGTCAGTAAGAAATAAATCAATAAGGTGATTTCAGAATTGTTATTGAGAAAGCAAGAAATAGAAAACGTTTCCTTGAGAGGGGGTAGTAGCTTTGCTAGAGTGCTTGGAAGTCCTTCCCTGAGATAACTGGGGCAGAAGAGTTCCAGACATAGAGCACAGCAGATGTGACCATCCCTGGGGAGGAGCTGGCCTGGGAAGAGAACTGGAGCTTGGGGAGTGAGGGCTGAGGAGGCAACAGGCCCAGGGTGTAGAGTCTTTATTAAGCCCAAGTAAATACTAATGTTATTGTTTTAAATGACAATTTAAAAAAATCTCAGCAAATAAAGTTGTATTTATTTTCCCTCAACTATGTAAGAGATAGGAGAAGAATTGACAAAGGGGACTTGTGAAACCATACCAGTGGTTGAGAGAGGCAGCTTCATGCAGCGGCTAAGGTCGCAGACATGACAGCAAATATTGGTTGTCAACTGACAGGAACTGGACTCACCTAGAAGGCGGAACCACTAGGTTATCTAGATTAGGTTAGCCTCTGGGAATGCTTGTGAGGGGCTTCTAGATTAGGTTAGCCTCTGGCAAGCCTGTGAGGGATTATCTAGGTTAGGTTAGCCTCTAGGGATTAAGTCTAGGTCAGTCTCTGGCATGCCTGTGAGCAGTTATCTAGATTAGATTAATTGAGGCATGAGGATTCACCTTCTGTGAATGTCACCATTCTATGGACTGGGTCCTGGACTGAATAAAAAGGAGAGTGATCTGAGTACCAGTACTCGTCTCTACTTGCTGACTGCGGAAGCAGTGTGACCAGCTGCCTCGAGTTCCTGATATCATGGCTTCCCCACTGTGATGGTCTGTGTCCTGGTACTGTGAGTCAGAATAAACACTTTCTCCTGTAAGTGTCCCTGTCAGGGTACTTTATCTCAGCAACAGGTAAGGAACTACTACACTGAGGTCTATAGGGTTAAATTTGGCTGTGACATCCGCTTGACTAGCAGTGTTCAAATTTTGTGGTCTCAGGACCCTGTTAATCAGTATTTATGATTTTAAAAATGAAGGAAAGCTGGATATGGTGGTCCACATCTGTAATCCTAGCACTTGGGAGGCCGAGGCAGAAGCATCACAAGTTGGAGAGCAGCTTGGTTGTACATGGAGACACCATCTCAAAAAATTCCTCTCAAAAACCAAAATGAAACATAAAGAAATGAAAAGGAAAAGAGGGGTATTTATTAACTCCCTGAAATGATAAATTCAAGCCGGGGTGGTGGCACACACCTTTAATCCCAGCACTTGGAAGCAGAGGCAGGTAGATCTCTGTGAGTTCAAGGCCAGCCTGGTCTACAGAGTGAGTTCCAGGACAGCTGGGGCTGTAGGGAGACTCTGTCTCTAAAAGACCAAAAAAAAAAAAAAAAAAAAAAAAAAATTAAAAAAATTAACAAAAAATTTTTTTAAGAAAAAAACACTACAATTTTTTTTCCAAAAAAAAAAAAAAAAAAAAAAAAAAAAAAAGATAAATTCATGACATTTACACAAGCATTTTTTGAGGAAAAATCACTATCACTGTATTTTCCAAAACAAAGAGCTACTAAGGGTGCCACTGGTTCATACTTTTATAAAGCTAGGCGTAGTGGCTCACGCCTTTGATCCCAGGACTTGGGAGGCAGAGGCAGGTGGATCTCAGTGAGTTCAAGGCCACCCTGGTCTACATAGTGAGTTCCAGGACAGCTGGAGCTACAGAGAGACCCTGTCTCAAAAATCAAACAAACAAACAAACAAAACCCCAAAACAAAACAAAAAAAACAAAAATCTATTTGTCAAGACAGAAGATACCTGGACTTCTCTATCTGTGCTTGCCTTCAACTGTGATTATAGTCATGAGAGAATGAGTTGAAAGGGGAAATAAGTAACTTCCTAGTGTTATTGTGTAAATAGTTTTGCACTATGGATCCCTTACAGTGTCCTTGTACCACACTTAAGAAATCTTTATATTGAGCTATGACGTTGGCCATCTTCTAGCTTTGATGAGCCTTAGATACCATGCCATCTATAAATGGGAGAATGTTAATAGTGCCTATATGTATGGAGATGCTGTAATTCAATGAATATATGTAAAGCACTTAAAATGGTATAAGTCCTCAATAATTAGCTATTTTCATTTTTGTTCTTGTGATTCTGAGTGGAAGCAAAAGGTCTTCCAAGAAATTGTAAAATGTCATTGAAATGTTGTCCTGATTGCCCCTTCCTGTTTGCTCCAGTTGAGAATGAGAGTTAAAATCTGGGTGCTGGCTGACAAATGCTGTGGTCAGTTAATTGTAGGTGTTAATGCTAGCCGGTTTGTGATGAAGAGAGTACTTGGTGCCAGGCTGCCAACTACTGAGAGCTTGGGATGCCACAGTGTCACAGATTCCTTCTTCACTCTCTTCTGGTGAGTGGAAGCTGTGTGGTGGGTAAGGCAGGAGATAAAGTGACTTAGTGACCCCAGGCTCAGCTGGCACTCTGAGACCTCAGTTTACCCACATTCTTTCTGTTTTCCATTCAGCCATCATGAACTGATAAATCTGAGGAATGAAAATCAGATGCCACCATCAAATTGTTGAGGACTTGTATTTATCAACTGCTTCTTTTTATCTTGACTCTTGAATCTTGAAGATTCAATCTTGACCTCTTGACTTCACACTGGAATTACCAGGGGGAAAGTGTAGAGCTGACAACATCTGGATTCCATTGCAGATATGCTGACTAATTATTCCAGTTGTGGCAAGAATCTTAGGGTTTTAAAAATCTACATATTCTCACCAAGACTGTGACTACAAAAGATGGTTATATGCTCACTTCTTTTATTATAAAATATAGCATATGCCAGGATTGAGTGCTTAGAATAGACGACCTAGGTACGCCCCCATACATCTAGGCAGTCCCCCATACACCCAGGTACTCCCCCATACACCCAGGCAGTCCCCGATACATCTAGGCACTCCTCCATACACCCAGGCACTCCCCCATACACCCATACTCTGCCACACACTCAGGCAGTCCCCCATACATCTAGGCACTCCCCCATACACTCAGGCACTCCCCCATACTCCCAGGCAGTCCCCCATACACCCAGGCACTCACCCATACACCCATACTCCTCCATACACCCAGGCAGTCCCCCATACATCTAGGCACTCCCCCATATACCCAGGCACTCCCCCATACACCCAGGCACTCCCCCATACATCCAGGCACTCCCCCATACACCCATACTTCCCCATCCTAGTCACACATCTTTTAAAACTCTACAGAGGTAGCCATTACTCTTGTGTTTCGTAATTACGTTTTTGCTTTGTTTATAATTTTATGAACTATATTCAACCTTAAACAGCATGAAATAGATTTGTGAACATTTGAGCTTTATTTAAAGAGAGTGGTGCTTTTGTCCAGCTTCTTTTGCACAAATATACATTCACACACACATATGAACATATATACACATACATAATAATTGTGTAAGATAGTTTAATATATTTGTATTAATTTTTTTGTCACTGTGACAATTACTTGAGAGAAATGATTTAAAAGAGGAAAGGTAGGGGGAGGGACTGGAGAGATGGGTCCAGAGGTTAAGAGCACTGGCTGGTCTCACAGAGGACCCGGGTTTGGTTCTCAGAACCCCCATAAGCAGTTAACCATCCAAAACTCCAGTTCCAGGGGATCTGACACCATCTTCTGGCCTCTGCAAGCATTGTGCGACATGGGTATACCTTCATGCAAGCAAAGCATATACTCATACACATAAAAATGAAAATAATAATAAAAATCAAAAAATCAAAAAAGAGGAAAGATTTATTTTGGCTTGTGGATTTGGAGGTTTTAGCTCATGGTCAGCAGCACTGTGGCTTTGAGGCCCATGTTGCGACAGGGACATAAGAGGGGAAGTGCATCATAGAACAAAACTTCTCATTTCATGGCATTTAAGCAACAAGGAAGACTAACAGGACGAGGCAAGGCCAAGATACACCCCCAGAGACGTGCCCCAGTGACACATTTCCTCAAGCTGGGTTCCGTCTTCTTCAGTGCCCTCACCCCCTAGCAGTCTATTTCAAGTCTGAATCCATCAGTGGATTAAAGCGGTACTTAGGTTGGAGCCCATGTGATCTAATCGCCTCAGGGAACATTCTCTCAGACTGGCTGTGTGGTGTGCTGTGCCAATGTCCTTCACATCTCTCGGTTCATTCAAGTTCAGAGATCAACCATCACGTTATTCTTTATCCATTTGAGTTTTCAGATATAATTATAGTGCCTTGCTTTTTCGTGTTCTATAGTATTCCGTCATACCAACCCATCATGAAGTCTTTCTGCATCTTACTCCTACTGGGTATTTAGGTTGTTTGGGATTTTAGATTGTTCTGGCCAATGCTGCTATGAATATATATTTTTAAATATATATATCCTGGCACATGCAAGTAGATGCCTGTGAACACATATGTAGAAGTAGAGATAGACCTTCACTTATCTATAGGAAAAGACTGAGCTGCAGTTTAGTGGATTCTTAGAACAGGCAGCAGAGTCAGGAAGTCGACCAAAGGTTCTTCCCTGGAGGGGTGTGATGCTCTGAGCCGAACGCTCTGAGAATACTGATGGGGTATACTAGGCAACTCTAAGGTGCAGCTGTGCTTTTGGTAGTTTCCTTAGCCTACAGAGACAAGATTGAGTGCCCATCCAGTGGATAGGTTCCAACAGAATACCTTGGGAGCTGGTGCAAGAGACCTAGTCTTTAGAGAAAGACAGCATTGTTTTAGGCTTGGGAGAAGTTACTAAGCCTTGTTCTCTCTGTGATCTTACAGGAAGTGCCTGCTAGCTTGTTAGTTCACAGATGTTTGGAGGAGATGCATTTTTAGTTTCCCAGCAACTTTTGTTGTCTTAGTAGGAAGTTATATGAATTAATTGTTTTGGTACAAGCCTCCGCCATCCTATAGGAGCATCATAAGTTCCTGCTTACGTAGGCTGTGTATGTTAGAGTTTGCTTAGGCTAGTTTACTAGAGATGGTTACCTAATTTTCAGGAATTTTTTAAGCTACTTCACTTCAGCCATTTCTAAAAATTAAATGACATAAACTTAAAAAAAAACCCAAATCAGTATCCTCATAACTCATCATTTCCTGATTAAAACTTTTTCCTATTTTTTTCTCATGAGAGTGTTTAAGTTGGA
>NW_008337053.1:1682869-1689209 GCF_000622305.1 Nannospalax galili | reverse complement strand
TAAAGTATATATTTATAATTGTGTGTAATAATAAACACTGTTGCATATCTATTACCAACTCTGTGTTTAGGAGTATCATTGCTTGAAACCAGGCCTAGAGAAATGCTCATACCATACAAGTTAGCAAATGCTATAAATCAGGGCCTGTGTGTGTGTGTGTGTGTGTGTGTGTGTGTGTCTGTGCATGTGTATGTGAAGATGTGAAAGTTAGAGGCCAACCTTGGGTGTCGTTCCTTAGGAGCTTGTTTCTTTTTTAAAATTTTTATTATTTTCATTTTATGTATATGAATGTTTTGCTTGTATGTATGTACATGTACCCATGTCATGCAATACCCGTAGAGGACAGAAGAGGGCAGCAGATCTTCTGGAACAGGAGCTATGGACTGTTGTTAGCCTCCATGTGCGTTCTGGGAATGGAACCCAGGTCCTCTGCAAGAGCAGTCAGTACTCTGAACCACCGAGCCATCTCTCCAGTCCCAGAGCTTGTTTCTTGAAACAGGGTCTCTGCCTGGGACTTGGAATTCACTGATCAGCTTGCTCCTTTGTTAAAATCCTGCAGTACCTGCAAGCACAGTTAGCCATAGGGTATCGTCTTTATCAGTTTTTGTTTAAGTATTATCATTGTCATTAGTAATTCTTAATTTTGAGGCGTCATCTCACTGTGCCCACTCAGTTGACTTCAAACTCGCAATCGTCTTCCCCCACCCTGGCCTCCTGAGTGCTGGTATTGTAAGGGTGTACCACCACACACGCTCTTCTTTCATCTAGCACATCTCTCATCCTCCTTATGGGGGACTCTGTGCCACCCGTTTGGCAGATGTGCTGTTCTCTGGGTATACTGGATGCTTCCTTGTCTTAGACATGTTTCATGGTATCTTCTTAAATCTTTGAGTGCTACTGTCCTGGAAAGCTGCACAGTCAATCCTTATTTCTTTTAGGTTTTGTCACTTGTCAGTGAGACCATCTTCAGTCAGTTTATTATAATTATAACGATCCCACATCCCTGTCTCCTGTCTTCTCTAGTATTTATTATCTTCTAACTTACCCATTCACTTCCCCTTTCAAAATTTGATGTTGTTTATTATCTCTTCCCTTTGCCATTGCAACACATATTTCTTGATAAATCTTTATCTGAGTGATCATGTATTATTATTGCCTCGAACCTAGGATTTGATGCATTGTGATTTCTCATTTAATTATAAATGAATGAATGATAGCTCTGTGGTGGAATGGTCATTACTTAGGAGCTAGAGATCTGGATTTTAGTTTTTACCTCCCTTTCCACCTCTCTAAGTACTCATCAACAGATGGGGACACAATTTGTTCCATGTCTCATGGACTCTAGTGAGGCTCATGCAAGGCTATCTTTGTGTGTGTGTGTGTGTGTGTGTGTCTGTGTGTGTGTCTTGTATTTTTGGAGATAAGAGTCTCTTATAGTCCAGGCTGGCCTCAAACTCACTATGTATCTGAGGGTGGCCTAGAACTGCTAATCCCCCCGCCTCCACCTCCCAGGTACTGGGATTGCAGGTGTATGCCACACCTCTGGTTTATGCACTGCTGGAGATCAAACCCAGGACTCCATGCATGCTAGGCAAGCACTCTACCAATTCAGACACATCCCCAACCTGTCATGCAAGAACATCTTCTGCAGCTTATCCTATATACATGTGAGATGTTCTATTGCCTTGCTCAAACCAGTGCAGTGAGCACTTAGTTTTGTGCTCCTCTGGCAGAGAACTCTCTATTTAAATGCAGGGTAGGGATAACAGCCTCATTTCTGGATATCTCTGTGAAGACTTTCATTGATTCTTTGTGAAGACAAAGTGGATTCGCTTAGATCACACATTTGGACTTGTAATAT
Organism: Nannospalax galili; assembly: GCF_000622305.1. NCBI lineage: Eukaryota > Metazoa > Chordata > Mammalia > Rodentia > Spalacidae > Nannospalax > Nannospalax galili. Next base: position 1,687,348 of record NW_008337053.1, on the reverse strand, counting down.
GTCATTAAAAACTTGGAGAGTGGCTGGGTATGATGGCATATGCCTTTAATCCTAGCACTTGGGAGGCAGAGACAGTCATATTTCTTTGAGATCAAGGCCAGCCTGGTCTATATAGCAAGTTCCAGGCCAGCTGGGGCTACAAGGAGACCTTGTCTCAAGACAAAACAAAACAAAACAAAAAAACCTTGGCGAGTGAAGCAGTGACCATCACAAGAGTCTGGGGCCCCACATGTGCTCGTACTGTGTGTTGTGTTCAGTATGCTGCACACATTAGCTCCTCTTACCACCACTGACACTCTGTCACTCTGTGAAAAGGACATGACACCCCTTCAGAGATAATGAGTTAGAGCTGGGTGTGGTGGTGCATGCCTGCAATCCCTGCACATGGGAGGCTGAGGCAGGAGGATAGCTTCAAGTTGGAGGCTAGCCTGGGCTACCTATCGAAGCCAACCAGGGCTACATGGCAAGACCTTGTCTTAAAACCAATAACAACTAGCAGGGCGTGGTGGCACATGCCTTTAATCCCAGCACTTGGGAGGCAGAAGCAGGCGGATCTCTGTGAGTTCAAGACCAGCTTGGTCTACATAGTGAGTTCCAGGCCAGCTGGGGCTACAGAGAGACCCCGTCTCAAAAAGACAAAAACAAAAACAAAAAAACAAAAACAAAAACAACAACAACAACAACAACAAAAATAACAGCTAAAAAAACAAAACAACAGAAATCAGGAAACAGAAAGGTAGAGAAGTCCTGTGTCCATGAAGCCAGCAGAGCTGATGACAGACAGAACCGGAGATGGGAGTTCGTGCTTTTCTACCCGCCTCAGAAAGTCAAGTTATTTAGCCCTGAAAATGAGTGTTCTCACTTTATTTATGATGTTTCTCACTTATGCGTTGCTTCTTTTCAGACTGTCTATGACCAGTGGTTCATCACTCTTTTTAACATCGTTTACACATCATTACCTGTTTTAGCCATGGGGATTTTTGACCAGGTATGTGTTTTTGTTTGTTTGTTTGTTTTCTGCTCCATTTGGCTTAGTTTGTCTGCTGAATCTTCTGTGTTGCTAGCTTCTAAGTAGAAGAAACGATTCAAGGAAAGAGCCTTAGGAATGCAGTTCCTTTAACAAGTGTAATGCGGGTCACAGCTCTTCTAGCCCCCTCCCCACCTCCTGCTGCTCTGAGCTTATTTCTTCTTGGGGATTCACACACCACACTACTGATATGAAGGCTCTGAGAAGTCATGGAAGAAGTAGTTGCTTCCACTGAATTTAAACCCAGAATCTCCCACATTTCTGTGACCATATCTTTTTAAATTAATATTTTAATTAATTATTTGGGAATTTGCAATATATGCATAAATATATTTTAATCACATTCAGCCCCCTCCTACTCCTAAGTGATCCTGGATCCACCCCGACACCTCTAATGTCCCTCCTAACTTCTTGCCCCCCCCTTTTTTTTTAATAGCTTACTGAGTCCCATTGGTATTGCATATATATATGGATGTGTGGCCACCCACTGGAGCTTGATTGATTTACCAGGGATCATACCCTTAAAGAAAATGGACTCTCCCTCCCCTAGCAGCCTTCAACCGCCAATCAACTCCTCAGCTAGGGGTGGGGGCTCATGAGCCCCTCCCTGACTCATGCGAGGACGGTGACTGGTTTGATCTTGTAGGTCATGTGCAGCAACCACAGCTGCTGTGAGTTCATGAGTGCACTTGTCCTGTCATGTCAGAAGACATAGTTTCCCCCTGGCCCCCCAAACTCTGGCTCTTACAGTCTTTCTGCCACTTCTTCCTAAGTGGTTCCTGAGCCTTGAGAAGGGGTGTAATAAAGGCATCCCACTTGTGGTTGGACACTCCACAGTCATTTATTTTCTGTACTATGACCAGTTTCTGCATTACAGTCCATCGACTGTACAAAGAAACTTCTTTGATGTGATCTGAGACCTGTAGTCATCTATGGATATAGAAATACTTATTTACAGATCAGTTCGATACTATGTCTATTCAACAAAATAATAGTAGTAGGTTCACTCCTGGGGCCTGTGAGCTCCCTAAATGTGGGTTCTTGGCCAGATTTCTAGTACCAGGCATGAGTTACCTCATGTGGAGCAGGCCTTAAATCCAACCAGGAAGCATTTGATTGTTACTCTAACATTTGTGCCACTATTACATCCATGGACGTATCTTGCCAGCCTACTTGTTAATGTATTTGGAAGGGTTCACAGCTTGGTAAGATGGTTGCCGACTTTTCTGGTGGGCAACTAAAAGCAATGGCAATAGCCTTTATTGTGTTTGGAGTCTTGAGATACCTCTGACCAACCACTCAAGGGACGGTATCCTATACCTAGCACTGGCCTTTTTATTTGTCAATGTATGATTTCTGGAATGTGCATAATCTTCTGTGTAGGATAACTCCAATTCAACTCTTTTGTGCGTGTGTGTGTGTGTGTGTGTGTGTGTGTGTGTGTAAAAAGTTTATAAAACAGTATGTTTTTATATGGAATTTTCAAGCATCCCTAATATTAGCTATCCCTCTCCCTACCCCATCACCTGCCTACCCTTCCACCACCCCCTGCCATTTAAACTTCCCATTAGTCCCTTTTATCCGTTCATGTTACCTGTGTTTTACTAGGCCCCCTCCCTTAAGATCTTTCTCCCCCCACCATTGACCCCTTTCTAGTTTCCTGGCTTCTGTAGTACTCCAAGTTAAACACACAAATCTAAAGGTTCCACACTGGCATCCACATATGAGTAAGAACATGTGACATTTGTCTTTCTGGGTCTGAGTTACCTCATTCAGTATGATTTTTTTCAACTGCATCCATTTACCTGCAAATTTCATAATTTCATTTTTTTACAGTGGGATAAAATTCCATTATGTATAAATCCCACATTTTCATTATCTATTCATCAGATAATGTACATCTATTGTGAATAGAGCAGTGAAGAATGTGGATGAGCAAGTATCTTTGTAGTAGGATATAGAGTCCTTTGGCCCAGGAGTGGGACAACTGGATCACGTGGTACATCTATTTCTAGGTTTTTGAGGAACCTCCACACTGGTCTCCATAGTCGCTTCACTAGTTTACACTTTCACCAACACTGGATAAGGGTCCCTTTTCCCCACATTTTCGTCAGCTTTTGTCATTTGTTTTCTTGATGACAACCATTCTAACTCGAGTGAGGTGGAATCTCAAAGTGTTTTAATTTGTATCTCTCTGACAGCTAAGGATGTTGAAATAAAAAAAATGTTTATTAGCCATTTGTCGTTCTTTTGAGAACTCTCTGTTCAGGTCCATAGTCCATTTTTGAATTGGATTGTTTGTTTTCTTGGCGTTTAGTTATTTCTGTTTTTGAGCTCCTTGTATGTTCTAGACAGGAATCCTCTTCCAGGTGTATAGCTGGAAAATATTTTTTCCCATTCTTTAGGCTGTGTCTTTAGTCAATTATCAGTTTCTTTTGTGCACAGAAGCTTTTTATTTTCATGAGAGTCTGTTTTGATTGTCAGTCCTTTTTCCTGGTGACCAGCGTCCTATTCTGAAAGCCCTTACTTGAGCTTATATCCGGAAGTGTGCTCCCTATTCTTTCCTTTAGAAGTTTCCGAGTTTCAGGTCTAACATTGAGATCTTTGATTCATTTGGAATCGATTTTTGTGTAGAGTGAGAGAACAGGATCAAATTTCATTCTTACATGTAGATATCCAGTTCTCCCAGGATTATTTGTTAAAGATGTTGCATTTTCTCCAATGTGTATTTTGTCATCTTTGTAAAATATCAGGTGGACTTAGGTATATGGACTTATATCTGGGTCTTCAATTCTGTTCCATTGATCAGTATGTCCTTTTTTGTGCCAGTACCACACAATTTTTACTACTATGGCTTTGTAGTGTAATTTGGGTCAGGAATGGTGAGACCTCTAACCATGTTTTTGTTGTTCAATACTGTTTTGGTTATTGGACTATTTTGTACTTACATATTAATTTTAATTTTTAAAATTATTTTTATGTATGAATGTTTTGCCTGCATGTATATTAGTGCCCTAAGTGCATATACTGCTTACAGAGACCAGAAGAGGGCATCAGATTCCCTAGAGATGGAGTTATGGATGATTGTTAGCCACCATGTGGATGCTGGGAACTGAACCTGGGTCCTTTGTAAGAGCAGCCAGTGCTCTTAACTGTTCAGCCATATCTTCAGTTCCCCCACATTACTTTTAAGATTTTTTTTCCCATCTCTGTGAAGAATTGCATTGAAATATTGATGGTGATTGCATTGCATTTGCAGATTGCTTTTGGTAGGATGGCCATTTTCACAGTATTAATCCTACCAATCCATAAGCACGGATGGCCTCTCCATCTTCTGGTGTCTTTTACCATTTCTTGCTTCAGTATTTTAACCTTTTCATTGTATAAGTCTTTTACTTCCTTGGTTAGATTTGTTTCAAGGTATGTTTTGGGGGGTCTATTATGAATGGGAT
>NW_008337053.1:1667696-1680252 GCF_000622305.1 Nannospalax galili | reverse complement strand
CACTAGATAGTAGATAGGCTGACTAGATTCACCAGAAGGGCAAGCAGTGGGGAATGGCTGGGGGTGCCGACAACACTGCAGACAGTAACAGGGATATCAGAGTATAAGGGCTCTAGTGGGGGGAGGGAGGAGGGCGCTATCTTCATGAAAGTACTTAAACCTTAGAGTGATGGGTTTATAGATATTAGAACTGCAGTTCAAAGACCTCTAGATAGGCTGACTAGATTCACCAGAAGGGCAAGCAGTGGGGAATGGCTGGGGGTGCCGACAACACTGCAGACAGTAGCAGGGATATCAGAGTATAAGGGCTCTAGTGGGGGGAGGGAGGCTATGGGAGGGCGCTATCTGGGAAGTGGGTGTAAAAAAAATAAATTAATTAAAAAAATTAAACAATCAAAAAACACTGCAGTTCATTGTAGCTGACTGTGTCTGCTTCTCGAGGTGATGAGCATGAATCAGTCTAAAAGAGAACAAGGACTTCCTTTGCGTATATGTGGGTGTGTGCATGTGTGTGGGGGTGTGCTTGCCTGCATCGTGCTTGTGGAGGCCAGAGGTTGATTTTAGGGTATCTTCCTCAGTCACTTCGCCACCTCATTTTTGGACCAGGGTGCCTCCCTGAACCTGGGACTCGCTGTTTCAGCTGTCTAGTGAGCCCCTGGGGTCTGCTGTCTCTGCCTTCTCAGTACTGGGGTTATAGGCATGTGATGCCGTGTTCAGCTTTTTACATGAGTGCTGGGGTTCTGAACTCAGGTCCTTATACATATACAAGTGCTTTACCTACCGGGCTGTCTCTTCACCCTCAGGACTTTCCCTTTTAAAGTGATCTATTTTTGAATATTTTATGTGTATGAGTGTATTGCCTGCATGTATGTAAGTGTACTCCTGCCATGCAGTGCCTGTGGAGTCATAAGAGGGTGTTGGATTCCCCTGGAAATGGAGTTACAGCACTCCATGTGGGTGTTGGGATTCGAACCCAGATCCTCTGCAAGAACAGATGATGCTCTTAACTACTGAGCCATCTCTCTGGCTCCAGGACTTTCTTTTTTAACTATACATTTTGAGATGAAATTAGGAAGCTTTAATAAATAACAAGATGTGGAGAATTAACATTAGGTGTTTATATATAACCTTCATGTTTGTGGAAATGTAACAATCACTTCTTCAGGTTGGATATTATGTATAAAGAGAAATGATTGGGGGTTGGAAATATAGTTCAGTGGTCGAGTGATTTGCTACCCTACTCAAGGCCCTGGGATGGAGGCCCTGTACCAAAAAGAATTAGCTCAACAGGTTGACACATGCCTGTTATCCCAGCACCCAAGAGACTGTAGAAGGAAGATTTCTGAGTGGCTTAGGGCTGGTTTTCAGTGTGAGACCCTGTCTCAAAATGCCATACTATGATTTCCTTCTTGTGTTTGAAGAAGAAACATGCCAAAGGGTAACAGAAATTTCTTATAATTTAAGACTTAATAACTTCCAGGTTTTACAGTGAAATCTGAGCTTATTTGGCTATATGCTCTTTTCAAATCTCTCAAGAGGCTCCATGCTATATCCAAATGGCAAATTTGAGGAAATGCCTCTGATGGGCATGGTTTTGATGTTCCATTGGTTTTGCTTTGTAGGTATCCCTAATTGTGTTTTTTGACTTGTTTTCTAATACAGTTGTAGTCAATCTTCTAGATGCTCAGAGTTCACACAAACTCTATTAATATCTGAAGCACAGGATGGATATAGCAAGTGATGTAACCTCTGTTTTATTTTGTTTGATTACTGAGCAAACTATTAAGAATCAGGCGAGCTCTTTGTCCCGAGTACTAGTCACACATGTCCATTTCCTTAGTATTGAATAAACAAGGGACATGTTGAAAGGAAATTTTCTGTCTACCGATCCTATCAGAAAAAGACATTTCGTCTGAGTGTACCCAGTCCTTAGTAAAGAATCATTACAACTGATTTGCTTTTTGAGATTATATCTACAGTTTCAAACATACCATGGTCAGTTTTCAAACAGCCTGAGGAACAGTGTCCTGTACTGAGTTCAGGACAGCAGACCCAGCCATGTGCTTTGTCTGAGGAAGTTCACATGTGAAGTTCTGAAACCTTCCAAAGCAAGGCACCACAGGAGAGCCTTCAGTACCACCTGGCCTCCACCCCCAACTTCCTGCTTCACACAGGACTTAGGTCAGAAGTGCACCTGTAGGAAATTTAGAAAAAGCATGAAAGTACAGAGAAAAATTAAAATTCACACATAATCCCACATCAATATCAGCATAGAAAAACAATGGAACTCAATTCTATGTAATTTTATGTTTCCCACTGAAGTTCGTGTCTTGAGCGTTCATCTTGCTCCTGAATCCTTCTCTGAAACACGCCTTTTCATGGCTGTAATACTTCCACATATGAACATGCCATAATTTTCAACCAGGATGCTGTTAGATTGCTTCTACATTTTCACTATGAAAAAATAACACAGCGGCAAACTTTCATATGCATAATTTTTGATATGAATCTTAATTGCCTTTGGGTTTATTCTTGAAAGGGAAATTCTGGGTTCAAGGATATAGGGAAGCTTAAAGTTCTTTTTATCCTGTTGCAAAATGCCTTTCCAGGCATATTGTTTTCAGCCTGCTGCTCTTAGCTAGACCTTCACCAAAACAGAGCATTACTCAATTTACAATGTTAAGTTCACAGACTTTTGCTGACTGGGAAATAATTAATATATGCTGAAATTTTTTTTAATTTCCTTTGATTTATTTTATTTTATGTATATGAGTGTTATGCCTGCATGTGTGTAAGTGCATCCATGTTATGCATTGCCCGTGGAGGACAGAAGAGGGCGTCAGATCCCCTGGAACTAGAGTTATGGACAATTGTTAGCTGCCATGAGGGTGCTGGGTTTTGAACCTGGGTCGTCTTCAAGAACGGCCAGTGCTCTTAACCACTGAGCTATCTCTCCAATCCCCTGAAAATGTTGTTTAAATTCACTATTCAAGTAGGAATAATTTTTCAAAATCATTTTTTATATTTTATTTTTATTTATTATTTTTATTTTATGTGTATGAATGTATTGCCTGCATGTAGGTAAGTGCATCCGTGTTGTGCAATGCCCGCAGAGGACAGAAGAAGCTGTCGGATCCCCTGGAGCTGGAGTTTCGGACAGTTGTTAGCTGCTATGTGGGTGCTGGTATTCAAACCCGGGTCCTCTGCAAGAACAGCCAGTGTTCTTAACTGCTGAGCCATCTCTCCAGCCCCTCAAAATCATTTTTTAAAAGATAATTGTGGGTTTGCAGAAGAGTTATAGATACAGAAAACACTGTTTCTGAATTTGATCACCTAGCTGCTATGATCACCTGGCTATGATGCATCTATAAAAACCAGCATCAATACTAAACTGTTACCTGAACTATGGGCTTGGTTTAGGGTTCCCTAGTTTATCTATTAATAGCATTTTTGTGTATCCCATACAGGATCCCACATTGTGCTTAATATGACAATTAGTCTATTAAGAACCTGGGTCCTCTGCAAGAGCAGCTAGTGCTCTTAACTGCTGAGTCACCTCTCCAGCCCCAAATAAACTCATTTTTGCAGTTGTGTTAATATCCTCTCCTTGCTGTCCAAGCTTTGAATTGTTATTGTGTTAGCAATATCCGTGATCTGTAATTATCCAGTTGTTATTTAAGTACTGCTGATACTGTAGACCAAGATTTAGTGAATCTCTCTCTCTCTCTCTCTCTCTCTCTCTCTCTCTCTCTCTCTCTTTCACTATGTAGCCCTGGCTGGCCTGGAACTCACAGAGATCTGTCTGCTTCTGCCTCCTGAATGCTGGGATTAAAGATATGCACCACAGCCAGCTCTATTTCTTTCTTTCTTTCTTCCTTTCTTCTCTTTTATTCTTTCTTCCTTTCTCTCTCTTTTTCTTTCTTCTTCTTCCTCCTCCTCCTCTTCCTTCTTTTTCTTCTTCCTCCTCCTCCTCTTCTTTTTTGGTGTTTTCAGAAAGGGTCTCACTATGAAGCCCTGGCTGGTTTAGAACTCACTGTATAGACCAGGTTAGCCTTGAACTCACAGAGATTCTCCTGCTTCTGCATCCTGAGTTCTGGGATTAAAACTGTGCCCTACACAGTCCTCTAATTCTCTTATAATATCAAGTTTCCCAGACATTTGAATTATAAAATGCTCCTTTAACATAAAAAAAGAATATAAAATTGTTTAACTACTGTTAAGATTAGTTTAACTCTTTCCATGCCTTTGCTTCAAAGGGCAAACAAACATACACATTCAACAGAAGGAGATCATGGTTCCTCATATTGTTATGTAATGTGCTTTTCTTACTTAATGGGATATTCAGGACAGCTGCACAAATCAACACATAAAGGCCTTTTTTCCCATTTTATGTTTAATTAAGTATACTTTTGATTTAATTACAACATTAATGATATCATTACTGAATATTTTCTCATTATTTTTATTAAATATTAATTTTGCTCTTTGCTAATTTTGTGTGTATATGATATATTCTGATTACTCTCTGCCCCATCCCCACTTAAGCTTTAAACCCCTAGTCTTCTCCCTCTGTTCTTTCATACCATGTGTTTGACTGTTATCCCCCCAGTTAAGACTTCCTCCTCTCCTTCTCATGGACATTTTCTGACTTTTTGATCTCTACAGACATTCTAAGTTAATCATACAAATCTATGAATGCAAAGCTAGAATCTACATATGAGAGAGAATATGCAATATTTGTCTTTCTGGGCCTGGGTTCTCACTTAGTGCAGTATTTTCCATTTCCATCCATTTTCCTCCAATTTTCTTAATTTTATTTTCTTTACAACTGAATAAAATTGAGTTTTGTATATGTACCACATTTATATGCATATGAATGTTTTGCTCACATGTAAATGCACCAGTGTCATGCAATGCCGGTGGAGGCCAGAAGAGGGCATTGGATGCCCTGGAACTGGACTGATGGATGGTTATTAGCCATCATGTGGGTGCTGGGAACTGAACCCAAGTCCTCTGTAAGAGCAGCCAGTGCTCTTAACCACTTAGCCATTTCTCCAGCCCTTCCAGTAGAAATGTTTTGATAGCAATTTAGAAATTGACTTTAAATTTATAAAATAATTCTCTTTCCTTATTTCTTATTTTAAACACACACACACACACACACACACACACACACACACACACCATTTTATCTCCTGATATGGTTTCGGCCTTGGCAGATATAATAGCCTATGTATCTCAGCTCTAATCAGTTATTTACCATGTGTCATTCTCTGTGTATGTGCAGAAAGTGGGGACTCCTGTGGTTGGCCCAGCAGTTCCGGAGGAAGTATCATGGGGTTCAGTGACACTCTTTCATGTCTCAAAGAGCCTTCCTTTTGTGTTTGACTTTATTTACAGATAGCCTTGGACACCAGTTACTGGACTGTCATTAATCATGTCTTTATCTGGGGCAGTGTTGCTACTTATTTCTTCATTTTACTTACAATGCATAGTAATGGTGTCTTTGGAATCTTCCCAAATCAGTTTCCATTTGTTGGTAAGTGAATCCTGCATTTTTTGAGGCCTCATGTCATGCTGCTATTTCTTTCTTTCTTTCTTTCTTTCTTTCTTTCTTTCTTTCTTTCTTTCTTTCTTTCTTTCTTTTTTTTTCTCTTTTTGTAACTTATTTTTTACGTTGTGTGGGACTCCAAAAGACAATCTCTTCCCCTGGGAATTGACTTAGGTCTGAAGCCTTCCAGACTTGAAAGGGGTTCCGAGAGATCCTTAGTCTCCCTGCCAGATGCAGAATAATCATTACAATAGGAGCTTGTAGGTTTTCGACAACCCAGATGTAGTAGGCTGTCCCCTTGAAAGAAAAGCATAACATATACCTTGGGACTGTCATACTACCTGTGACAAGTGTGCATTATACAGAGAAAAGAGGAAGAAATGTCTAACTCTCCTTGTACCGTATCACACCAGCTTATCTGTCAATGTTTCGTACATAGAAATTATTTAACTGAGATAAGAAAGAAATGATTCCTGGCAAGACCATGGACCTTTACACAAGAAGAGCTATTAATATACTTTCTCAAAAGACTGGGATTCTGTAGTATATGTGGATAAGCAAAAGATTTTTCTGAGTTTATCTCAACAAACTAGAAAGGAGCGATGTACAACCTCTGTGAGTTCAAGCAGGCTGTGCTGCATAACTGTAGAAAACAATTCTCATAAGCCTGACCTGTATAGGAAGTGTCACAGAATCAGCTATAAAGTGGACGTTTCCACTGAAGCAAAGGAGCCTGAAATTCTGTTTCCATTCAGATGTGCATGCACACTCGAACATTGCTCTTCAGCTCTGTCTCTCCCTGCATGTACAGGAAAAGCTTCAAATCATACCAGTCTTACTCAGCATACCGTGTTAATACTTTGTTGACCAAAAGATTCCAACCATGTAGAGACATGTTGGTCAGGAATAAGAATGAGCCTGTTAGGAAAGGAAGACTCCAGAGTTATTTTTAAGTTTTGTTTTATTTATTTACTTTTGTATCACCAGATCTGAAAGTTTCGTCCGTTTCCAGCCATGAGAGCATTCTAACATGCATAATGGGGCTGTTACAACTGGAGAAAGTGGTCTGTGGGGGACCAGCCTTTTCATTTAAGCACATATCATTCCATAAATTAATTCCTGAGCTCCAACAAGACTTTACAAAAGTTAGATCAACAGTGGGGTTTAGGAAAAAAAAAAAAAGTTTTTTCCCCTTCATCCCAAGTGTGGTTTTAAAGCGAAGCTTGTTTTTCCCAGCCTTGCCTGAGGGTTACTGAGCTTCAAGGAGCTCCAAAAGACATTTAATTGATTGAATCAAGTTTGGTTCTGTCCATGGCTTACGGCAACTGGAGTCAGCTGCCCTTTGGTAGGCAGATTCTACCCTCCAACCCAGAAAAAGCAGACATACCAATCAGTAACCAAGTTTTCATACCCAAAGCCCATTCAAATGGGGTTAAATGTGAGCTCTGGAATGGATCTGGCTGATTGGAGGTATCAAGATAAATCCTAAGAAATGAACAGGGACAGAAATTTACTTTAGAGGGATGAGCAGGGATGGTATCTTCCCATGGAATTTGCCTGTCCACATTTACTTCCCTGCCTTTAGACAGACGTTAACACATGTGAGGTGTGAGTATAAAGTCAGGAATCTGGCTTCAGGGTTAGCAATGAGTTTCACAGCCCTGAGGGCTCTCAGGGAAGGGGCACCCTTTTCACCAACCCAGTAATCTCCTTTGTCTCCTTATAACTTTAAGTATCTTATAACCAAGAGAACTTCAAAGAGATAGCAAGATCCTTTGAGGCAGGTTTTTTGGGCCATTGCCTAGAATTTCAGTTTGGCTTTGTAATAGATACAGCTTACCCCTAAGACATAGTTGGTTAGTAAGATCATTATTTGCGGATGATCAGAAATTTTTTATCTACTCATTTATTCAGGGATTCATAAAGGCAAGTGTATCTTTTAAGAATAATGTCTGAGAGCCCGAGAAATGGCTCAGTGTTTGAGCACTGGCTGCTCTTGCAGAAGACCTGGGTTCAGTTCCCAGCATCCACATGGCAACTAACAATCAGCCTTAACTCCAGTTCCAGGGGATCTGATGCCCTCTTCTGGCTTCTATGGTCATTACACACATGGATGCACTGCTTACATGCAGGCAAAACACTCATACACATAAATAATAAATAAATAAACAAATAAATGGCTGCTTTATAGCTAAGGACTCATGAGACTGAAAGAAGAAACTGGGCCTCAGGGGCAGAGCTGGTGGAGCCTGATCAGAGAAAGCTTGACTCAGGCTTGGCAGTTCCCCAGGATGTTTATTATCATTTTAAAGATTTTATGGCTTTACACTTATGTAGTTATAAGTTTAATATATTAATTATAAATTAAATTTAATGTAACAATTATAAATTAAATTTATAATTTAGTTATAATTATAAATGAATTTATATAATTATAAAGATTTTGTAATAATTCGGTCCTTTTTGTAACCAAAGTGTCTACATTTCTTTAATGGTAGGAAATGCATGGCATTCCCTGAGCCAGAAATGCATCTGGCTTGTTATTCTCTTGACAACAGTGGCATCAGTTATGCCAGTGGTGGCATTCAGATTTCTGAAGATGGAGCTATACCCAAGTCTCAGTGACAAGGTATGTTGAATCACTGTTGAGCACTTGAAAGCTGGTTTGTGCTTCTTTGATTGATGTCTTTCTCTGAGTGGAAACACAGGGTATGGCTGGAGAAATTGCCATAGACCAAGACTCAGGTACAGGGCATCTTGTCAGAGTGAATGGTGTGGTATTTATTATTACACCAACATCATAATCACCTGAACAGATAAACTGACTCTTAAGTTTTTAAGGGTGAACCCAAACTCAGAGGACACTAGTTCCTGTAGTTATCTATTGGAACATTCTGTCTCCCAGAACTGTGCTGGGATGGATCTCTCTTGTCCCTTCAACCTGTGCAGATAGAGCTTTCTAAAGTTCCTCACCTTTTGCTGATGGAACTGTCCCTGGGACACTTTTTCTCCCACTGTGTCCACGGGTCAGGCCATACCCATAATTTATTCAGAATGGTCTTTCCAGCTTCTTTGGGGAAGTACAAGTTCAAATTCAGCTGCATCCTTAATCTCCAAAGACCACCAGGTCTTTTCATCCCTAGGTCGCATTCATTCAAGGTCATGTGTTTCTCCCAGCCTCCATTGTCCAATGGGTGGGTGCCCTGCATGCAGAGCTTTGATATGTTAATCTCTAGTATGACCACATTCATTCACTATCTTTTTGGGTAGAGTAGCAAATTGAGGTTGCCAAGGAGATGCCCAGGTCATCAGACCCAAGAGCATGATTTTGCTGGGTTAATTGGAAAACATTAGTCCAGATTATGCCCCTTAATAAAAGTCATTCCTACAGGATGACACCCCACATCTTGAATGCACTAGTCCTGAGTCTCTCCAGAGAGGGGTGATAGGCTCAGTGTGGGCAGGGAGTCATATTATAAGTATTTCCTCCATGACTCTGGAAAAAAGAATTACTGGAATCTTTTTGGAGAATTGCCATAAGAGAACAAGCTACAGGGTATGTTAGGGGCCAAGTGAAAACAAGACAAGCAAGTTCTGTCTCCGGCTCATCACTTTGGTGGAAATACAGTAACAGATGCTACCTTTTGAATAACTGTAACAGAGAACAGCAGTGTAAGGGGTGGGGTAGGGAATGGGAAACTAGAAGTTAAACAGGAAGACCACATAAAAATAGTCTAGACCAGAGAATTAGATCTATCTCAATGGTCCATGAGAAGAGTACAGATACAAAAGTAGCTTAGGCTGAGACCCAGAAACAGAGAAAAGGGCCAAGGTGAGACACATTTGTAGCCAGGCCACAAGAGAAAACGTTGCTGAAGGAATGGGACCAGGGCAGTGGTGCCGAGGGACCTGAGGTGGAACGGTTCCTACCACAATGTCCTTTACATTTTGGGGCCAAATTATGAAAAGATCCACAGAGTCGCTTGTCATTTCCATCCTTTCTCATTAGTTCTGAGCTGATCCAAATCCAGAAAGTGATGGACCAGCGAAGGCAGTAAGATGGTGCTCATTTTTCCTGTGTTAAGTAGAGTTATGATTTTCTGCTTAGGGACTTTCTTCTGAGCCAAATGTCAGAATCAAACGATTTGCCAAAGCAGGGAACAAGGCCGCTTACACTAAACCTCTGGTCTTTTCACCTTTACAGGGAAGTGAAAAAATGTTGGAAATCCACCCAAACGATGTTTATTTGGTTAAAAAGGGCACACACCCATATTTGTGTATGACACACGTGCACATACACACTAAGCCAGAATAAATCACAGCCTTGAAAGTCTCATGATACTGAGCTTCTATAAAAGTGAAAAAAAATTCTGACTCTCATTTCCTTAGTTTTCTCCTAGCTTTAGTTACTAGTGACTGTGGGATCTAGAGAGCCTCTAAAACCGAGGGGAAAGATTGTTAGAGAATGGGACTGTAAATAAAATATTTCTGTACAAAACCTTGCTCCTGGTATGTTCAAGGCTCTGTGTTGTATTTCTGACACTGTTACAAAATAAAAAAATGCATACATAAATAAATAATAAAACACAAATACAAACAAAAAAGCTATCACACGACCAAGAGGTATGATATGGAGACAGTAATGAAATTTATTTGAATATTTGTTGTTTATATGAGAGTTTCTTGACAGGAATCACATCAGGTTAGTGCCTAGTGTGATCTTTTGGAAGTTCTCTGGGCTTTGAGGCTGGAACTTCCTTATACAGGGAAGGGAAATATTTTCTTACTGCAGGTGTTGTGCTTACTGGAATGACTTTCATTTTGCAGAGTGGCCAGCTGCTGGGAACACTTGGGCTCCTCATCTCACTCTGGGTCTCTTCCTTTTCAGATCCGCCGGTGGCAGAAGGCTCAGAAAAAGGCCAAGCCCACACATAGCCGAAGGCCTCAGACCCGCAGGTCAAGCTCCAGAAGGTCTGGATATGCCTTCGCTCACCAGGAGGGCTATGGAGAGCTTATCACATCTGGAAAAAATATGCGCACTCAAAATCTACCCCCAACATCAGGGGTGGAAAAGATGCTTTATAATAACGCTTAGCTGGGTTGAAAATTTATGTGAGAAAACCGCAGACACAGTGAACAGTTTTAGTCAGGAGAAAACAGTGAGACTGTGAGTGGAGGTAAATTTGAACCACTTTATCTAGGGCTGCGATTCAGCTGCTCAGGGGCCAGGAGCAGGGCACATTGCCTCCTTTAACTTAAATCTGTGGTAAACAACTGCCAGTGCCTGTTAAATACAGGGTGCTGTCCAGGAAACCAGGCCAGAGGGGGCACTGCCCAATTTGTGATTTGGTGGATCAAGGCCTCCTGGGATGAACACAGATTTTTATTAACCGAGACACCAATGGAACTGAACTTTTAATATTGTTTATGGAGCAAAGCTTGTACATCAGCTAATATACTGAACGGATCCTGGGTATATGAATGGGTACATTCAAACAGTGTATATCTGAGTTGGAAAACACTTGCTGACAGGTAAACAGTACTCAAAGAGCAGCCTTTCCCAGATGCAATTTCAGAAGTGTGCTTTGGTGCCGTCAGACCCTCGGTTACTCTCTAGTCTTGATATCTGGCTGTCTGTTCATCCAGGACAACAAACTTTGCATGCCTGAAGAGGACAAAGACCTTTGGTATTCTCTGTTTTCCTATCAGTCTTGGAAAAAAGGAGACTGAATGTCTTCAGAGAGATAGGCTGCCAGTTTGGACAAATTATACAGGAAGCTTTCAGACTGTGTCACAAAAGGATGAAAAGTCGGAATGGCTCTCTAGAAAGTATTTTGGTGTTTCAGTGACCTTTATCACAGTCTCAGAAGTAACAGTAACGTGCTGAGCATCAGCCACAGCAGTAATGGAGCCAGCACCACAGAGGAATGCTACACATGATGTTAGTATTCCATAGAGCCTGTGGGCAAATGGCTTCCCAGTTTTAAAAACTTGAGAATTGCAAAGAATGAGTCAACAGGCAGTCTCTTCCATTATCATTTGTTCAGGTTTAGGCCATTTAGACTTAATTCCTTTTAATATCCAGCTGTTATGTTTACAAATCAAATGTATAAGTGTATATATGAAGCTGATTTCTTATGTAGACCTAGCAGCCAAAATTTGGGATCTGCATATGTATGTATACGTGAGTCACTAGTCTATTTCCTGCATAAGGCTTGTGTTCAACCTGCCATCCTGCCACTTCCTCTGTAACCTGGGTAGGTTGTGCCTTTTCTGAGATTGTGTCTTCCTCTACAGAAAGAAAGGACACCACCTACCTCATGAGGCTGATGACTGTCAAAGCACAGGTTATCAAATCATTAGAAACCTAATCCTCATATGAACGTGTGAGTCAGGCTCCAGCTGGCTCATCATCAGAACAATTTGAAAAGAATACGAAGAGCTAGAATTTCAGTAATAGATGGAAAGGCCTTGATAAACTGATGTCGCCAAGCAAGATAGAAACCAAATTAAACTATAACTTTGGGAAGAAATTTCTCTACTGAATTGCTGATGAAAGAAAACTACTTTCCTCCAAGGACTCTGGTAATCCTTATGTGGAGCTGATGGAGAGAGGGCCAGTGGGATACTAATAGGTCAGTGTTCTGCCCACGTGGTCTTAATTTCTGAGCCTGGAGTAATTTCTCCTGGATGGCACCAATGAGATAATACGTATACACGAACCCAATACTTGCCTTTACCCGCAGCAAATGCTTATAGGTATTCCCTTTCTTTTGCATGCCTACCTTGAAAAGATTTTTCTAGTTGGTCTAGTGACCAACTTCATTGTGCTGGCTCATGTATTTTTTAACAGTTTTGAAAAATTTGGAAACTTTTAGTAAATCTTTTGTGACTACTGGTGTTTGATGGTTTGTTTTGTCCTTATCAGGAACTCATTGCTGAAAAGTTTTGCTACATTTGTCCACTGGTCTCAGGCTCTGTCTTTGTCTCTACCCTCTCTCTCCC
>NW_008337053.1:1664223-1666270 GCF_000622305.1 Nannospalax galili | reverse complement strand
CTGAATGCTCTCTTTATGACAGGGCCAGCCCTGTGTACTGCTGTCTCTTCAGAGCTCATTACAGAGATGCCACCTCTGTGGTGGCCATTCGTCTGGGTCGGTTGGACACAGATTTCTCCACACCTTCCTTTCCTTGCTATCACTGTAAATATGAAAGATATACAGATATAAAGGTAAGAGCCTTCTACCAAGAAAGAGGAGGGTCATTTTAAACTTTTCTGATTTATCTGGGGCTTAGAGAACATTCTTTAGGTTTCAATTCCTTCAGGATTTAGGTTGAAAAAGCAGAGCTTGAATGACATTCTTCATACAGAGCGCTGTGCAGTCGATGCATGACTCTTACTGCTAGGACACCCATGCTAACCCTGACTTTTGGGAGGAAGAAATGGAGACCTGGGGAGATGAAGTGCTGAGCTTCTTGATATCCCACAGAAAGTGCTAACCAGAAATCTAGAGCTACTCATGGCTGCTCCTAGTCCTACATCAAGATCTCACATACAAGGGGTTTGTAAAGCACTCTGCCCTGCACAACCATTCAGATTCTTAAGTGTGTACCTTAAAGAAACACAAACAAGGGTAAAAATGTTTTGAAATTATTTCTTGTGTTTTCTTTCCTCTTAATTGAAACAAGAAACATTTCTTCCCTCCCTTTCTTTCCTTTACCTGTATGAAAATAAATTGTAGCATTCAGTGTGTAAGCAAAGTGCCTCAAGGTTGATAAACTGGTAATAATTACCTATTACGATTCAGAATTACTTTACATCAAGAGATAGACCCAATGGCCAGACAGAGTGGTACATGCCTTTAATCCCAGTACTTGGGAGACAGAGACCATTCTACGTAGAGAATTCCAGGCCAGCCTGTGCTACATAGTAAGACCCTGTCTTGGAAAGAAAAAGAAAAGAAATATGAGGTTTAAGGAAGAATCTAGAAATGATGATGACTTACAGACTTTGTGGTGGGATTTTGCTGGTCATGGGTCAGATAACCACGAGGGGCTGTGATTTTCCAGTTTTGCACTAACATCTGGTGTTAAATGTCTGCAGTTCGCTCTACTGCGTCACATCCCATCCCTCACCGAGAAATCACAAACTTTTGCAATTCTCTAGCCAAAGCCTTTTGCTGAACTGCCTGGAAGCCAGAGCTCAGTGACCCATGTATTTCAAAATGCTCATTGCAACAGATTGGGAGGCCTCGCTGGCCTAATCTGTAGGTTTGGAGTTACGACTTAACCAAGAACGGAGCCTATCCTGAAATTTCAAAACTTCCTGGCAGATCTATTCCTGTAACTGTTGCAAAATGCAAATCAACTCAGAGCTGCAGACATGAAAGTTCAGAGTTCAAAAATCGATGATTAGTTAACCAAAAATCTTCAGATATTTCAATTTGGTTTCTCAAGCTTATAAGGACAAATTGTAGCCCTAGACATGTACAGAAAAATCTTATTGGGCCAGCATTCAGGGAAGTATGTTGGTTAACTTAATTTGGAAATAAGGTAATGATCAATTTGGTTGCTTCAACCCTTGTCGTCTAGGCAAATCTGAACAGTGAAATTTGATGGCTGATGGTTTATTTTCTGATTCCCTTTCTGGTTATCTGAGCTCAGTGTGCAGCACTGTGTAGATATAAGAGCACCATGTAATATACAACACGTCAGTGGGAGTTAGACTGACAGCAGAGCAGCCTCAGGAAAGATTGGTTTATTACCAAAGTTTCATTAGGAGATTTAAATTTATATGATGAAAACTAATGAGAGATAAAAGGAATCAAGACCAAAATAAAAATAAAGTTCAGTGGTAATAGTTAAATTGTAGAAGTGTGCAAAACCGGAATTCTCTAACATTTTCAAAAGCTTTAGCCATCAGAAGAGGATATACAACTGGAAGCAAATTCGCACAGCATTTCTAACAGAACACAACCAGGAATTTAAGATATTTCAAAAATGGTCAGCTGTAATCAATCCAATCAATCTTGACTTTTTAGCTTGTAAATAAACATAAATAACATTGAGATTTAATTACAAGGTAATTTTCTGCTAAAAGTGTTT